>NC_081316.1:43430547-43738073 GCF_026419965.1 Kogia breviceps
CAACAGAGTGACTTAGGAAAAAGTGAATTTCTATAATATCTTAACAGTGAAAGGAAAATAGTCTACTGTTTGTTTGTTTTTCTTTCAGTTAAAATTTGTTAACTCTTATTTCCTTAGAGAATTAGCCTGGTGTTGAAAATGAATAAAGTGAAGAGCTGGGGAAAGCTGGATTTCTGGGCTGGGGAAACAGCATCCTGGACACTCTGCTTTTCCCTGGCTACTGCATTTACTTTAGCAGCTTGAAGAAGCTGTTCCCATCAACAGTGAAGATTTTTAATTTGCTTTCAAATAAGCATATTTTTTTTGTAAATTATATTTACATTCTCTCTTCTCTCTCCATGTAGTTACATAGCAAGAGTTACATGGAAAATGACAGGGAATTATTGCTCTGGGAGACCAGTAAAAGTTTTAGAGCAGACTAATATACTGACAGAAAATGACTTTCTAGGTATATTAATTTTTCATGGTAGGATACATAGCCTACATTTTAGTATAGGTGAAATCAGAAACTGGATTTAAGTCAGTGGGCTGAGATAGTCCAAGAGTGATATAGTAGTTGGGATTTAGAGATTTTGGTGATTAATATGGCTTAGGAGAACAATCGGTCAAAGAGGACTATTATTTAAAGCCTATGGTTGGTAAAAGAATGATGGGAATAAAGACAAAGCTCCAGGTAGGAGAGAGATCAGGTTTCAAGGGATGATATGTAGGTGATGTCTACACATTAGGCAATGTCAAGAGCTCCAAGTGAAAGGACCACCCCAGAATGGAAGTGTACATCAGTCAATGCGTGCATAATGGATATTGAACGTGAACCATGTGCTGCAGTAAACATACTGAGAGCACCATATCTTTTAATTCTTGCCAAGACTGTGAAATAGATATGATTAGCCTCTCCTTCTTATAAATACAGAAAATGAGGCTTACAAAGATTAAATAACTTGCTTGGGACCACACAACAAGTAAAAAGTCTAGTGACTGGACTGGTTACCTAGTGCAAAATAAAAACACAGGACCCATTGTTGAAAAAATCATTAAGAAATTCAATCTGGTGACAGCAAAACACCAAACCAAAAATGGAACCTTTCTAAGTATGGTGCTCTGTGCAACTGCACACATGAAGTCAGCCCTGTCTACCAACAATTAATCCCAAGCCTATCATAGTTGATATTTGTGACCTCTATCTCATATCCTGGTTCTTGTTGAATGGGGGCAGAACGATTCTGATGAAAGTTTAAGAGAGCTATTATAACTGGACATAAAGATATTGACAATAGCTCTTTGCCAGAAGATTAATGAGACATATTATCTGATGAAATGTTTAAATATATCATCAAAGGTACACATGTGGACAAAAACCAACTGAAGTATTATCTGTAATTTTTTTCTCTTACAAGCTTGAGAAGCCATCAGAAATATAGCCTGGTAGTTTAAAACACAAAGGCTTACATATAAACCTGGTCTGATCCTAAATTTGAGACTAAAGTACTGATTGGGGAGAATGTGTGCTGAAAAAGTAATACCACATTTGTCAAACCACTACAAACATCACCTTACCCTGTAAAGTTCAAGTAAAGCCTCTTACTTAAGATGAGTTTTTAAAAAAGAGAGACAAATTTGAAATTACCTATGCAGATGTATTTGCATATGTAGAATGAACATCAACTGTGATGTGTATGATATTGTCTTTATTCAAACGCTTCTAGACACCAGGAAAGTAAATAAGGGTGTGCACTAGATGGTTTCAAACACATTATGAATATTTAATAAATAAAGAACAATAATAGAAACATTTCTAGATGCTTCTACCCCAAAACACATTCTGGGTTCTGTTGGAAGCTCAGTGTAAATTCAGACACTTTGTAATTTCAGAAAGAAAACTTTGATAGTATATATCTATTCTCCAAGTTGGAATCTTGCTTTTTACTTTATATCTTTTAAGTTTATTAGTTCTTTATGGAATATTTTCATCTAATAAGCAAATTGGAGAAATCATGTTACGATATGGATGCTTTGCTAAAATATTGGTATTCGGGTCACTGAAATGAAAGTGTTTTATATTTGCTTTACTTCACTAACTTTTAAATATATTTGCCAAGAGGGATTTAAACAAAAATTGGTTTCCAGACATAAGTCTTGACATACACTAGTGCTTTTATTTATGCAAGGTGAGCAATAAATTTCCATAAAAAAATATGTTGTCAAACAAATATGAAGCCAAATGATGAAGAGTTTTTTCTTGTCTCTCTCCCCTATCCACCTCTCTCTCTCTCTCTCTCTCTCTCTCTCTCTCTTTCTCTCTCTTTGATGAGGATGGCGGGGAAGCTGGAGGTGAGGGACACCCCTTAGCAGAGAGATGCATCAGAACCCAGAACACTGTATTGCCTCGCCTTCCTCCCAGCACACCATGGAGTCTTTATTCCAGTGATTAGGAGAATAACTGTGCTTTAAACATTTCATAAAACTAAATCTACGTTTTAAAGTGTTTAAAAATAGATTGACTCTTTATGAATCAAGGATCATGAGAAATATAACAGAGATTTGAAAATACCACTTTAGGCTAAATTATTATTTATGCAGCAGGTGTGGGAGAGGCAGATAGGTTGGAGCTGTCATGTTCTCAGTATACGATTCAGAAGGGAGAGTGAGTAGTGATCTAGTCTGGTCAGGAAGAGAAGCAAGAAGACACATAATGAGATACAGAGGTGGAGAAAGGAGAAAGATTCTAGTCCAAATAGGAGCACACTAGGGTTAAGTACATGGACCAGGGCTGATAATGTTTCTGATTCTGCCTGATCCGGGATAACTGTTCAGTTCAGTCTCTTGGAGGTCTGGCTTCCCTACTTGTTTTTGTTCTTTTTTATCTGAGTGGTGTTTGCTTCTCTCTCATTGCCAGATGTTACCATACAAACAACCTCCATTCTTTGAGAAAGCCTAATTGCATCTGATATCATGTAAACAAAAGAACCTGACATAAGTTATGAATAGATTCATAATTGGAGCTATTTGATACAAACCAGGAGAGTAGAACTCTGTCCAATTCACCCTGTTTGAGGAAAAAAGGTCCTGAACTGCTGTGGTTTCTAAACCTACCTGCTCATGAAAATCACCCATGTCCTAATAAAAAACTCTAGATCATGTAGACCCACCCCATTTCCGCTACATCAGAATTACCAGGGGAAGTGGTCTATTCTTCTGTATTCCTGATAAGATTTATGTAAAATCCTTATGACTAAACCACAATGAAAAGAAATTATTGAGCAATGATCATGAGATCATCATTGTGCCCCCAAACTCAAGTTATGGTTGTACAAACTGCAGAAAGAAGTAGAAAAATCAGACTTTTATTATCTCTACTTTCATGAAAGGCATAATTTAAAGAGAGATGTGCACTTAAAAGCCTGCAGATTTCAGAAGTCGTCAACAAACACATGCTATAGTTTGGAAAAAACCTGAGGGAACACAGGGCTGCCAGCAACTAGGACGGTTCCGTGAGGCCTGAAACAAGGGAAGGAAAGAGCCATTCCTCTTTTCCTATGAATCACCATGGGCTTTAGGTAAATAAACCCTTCAGTGCTGCAAAGCATGTGGACTCAACTCAGAGATGGTCCCTGGGTGAGAAGGAGGCAGGTACTGTATGTCACTGCTGAAGAGGCTCATATACATGTAAATGACACATAAAATAAGGCAGAAGGATGGGAATGAGTCTCTTCCTTCAAACATAACCGTGTACCCCAAGAACTCTGCTTGATGGAAGAAGCTTAATGACTAAGGATCATAATGCCATTTACATCCTATACAGTTAAGGAACACATCTTGTTTCAGCTCCCTATTAAGCATCAGGGCCCCTAACCAACTTCCAGAGAATGGAAGTTGGAAATCACTGAACTAAAAATTGATGCACAGGTGCATGCATGCATACTGGCCCCCGGCCCCTCCCCCCAGCACACACATACACAGAGGACAATGACATAAAATTTTAAGTGTTGATCTCAGTACGGGGGAAAACACAGTCTTATTCCACACACATGATTTATATAGATATAACAGCTTTAATATCATATACCACCCTCTAAATTTTTTAAACAATTTCATAATAGTGTTTAAAACCAGACAGGGACAGTTTGGAGAGCAAAGCTATATCAAACTATTTAGTTAAAATGATTCACCTGTGGGGTTTAAACAGCATTAAGTGGTTTGTGAAAAGTGTTCTGATTTGTGCTTAATATGGATGGTGCTTAAAAGTCTGGGCACCGGAAAGTAACACCCCTAGAGACACATTCACCAGGAAAATGCAGGCCTTAAATACAGCTGGTGTTTGCTTCCAAGACTGCTTTTCTGAATATTAGAATTTAAACCACCCACAGAGGCTTTGCAGATGCTTCACTGGGTAAATGAGGTAGAGATGGGAAAGCTCACACCTTATGGCTGCCACTTTTAATCCAGTGATAGTCATGTAAACTGGGTTGACTAGAGAATCAGATTTTAAACTGGCATAAAAGAAGCTATCTTGAAAATGCAATTCCATTTAGTTAATTTTCTTAAATTAAAAAAACAAAGGGAACTGACCCTTCTTCTTACAAATTCCTAATATAATTCCACGCTATTTTAATTTTACCATTTAAGAGAGAAGCCTCAGATCTTTATGTGAATAGAATAGTCATATACTATCACTTCCTTTATTATAATGTCTTTCTTCAAAGAAATTTAGAGTATTATATGATGCTATCTCTTCTAATCCTCATAATATCCTTAATAATTTAGCTTGAAATATTACCATCTTCACTCACATTTGAGAGGCTGGGTCATGGAGACAAAAAGGTAAGACTGCAGAGGATTTGGGATCCTGTGTTTTTCCAACAGATTCATTTAAAGATATTGATTAGTTTATATACTGTGCAGAGCACCATTCTAGACCCTGAGGTTACTGAATAAAAGACCACCAGAGTCGCTGCCTCCCAGAGATTCTATTCCAGGGAGGGAGACAGATAACTATAGAGTACATAAAATACACAAACAAGATTATTTCAGATTGTGGTAAGTGATTTTAAGAGCACAAGATGAGGTGAAATGAGAGGGATAATTGAGATGGAGGTTCTATTACAGATAGAGAGTGAAGAATGCTTCTCAGAAGGTAACATTCAAGCTAAGACTTAGATATACATAAGGACACAACAGTGCTAACACCCTAGGGCAATAGTGTTTCAAACTGAGGAAATAGGAGGTGCCTTACCCTGAGGCAGGAATAAGTAGTACGTGCACAGACCAGGAAGAAGGACTGTGGAGCTGGACGTTTTTGAGTAAGAGGAAGGGGAGTAATGAGATGTGGAGAAAGAAGAAGGCAACAGCTCATATAGGGTCTCACATGACATGGTATGAAGGTTTAATTTCATTCTCAATAGAGGAGGGAGCATTGGAAAGTTTTAAAAAGTAAAAACTGTAAACTGATGTGATTCAAGTTATATTTTAAATGAAAACTCTAGTTGCTGGGCAGAGAATGCTAGGACAAATGCAGATAAAGAGAAACCAGTTCAGAGGCTATTGAGAGGGTAGGCTAGACAATGTAGTGTGGATTTTGTGCATTGCTGGGGAGATAAAACTATTTTGAGCAGTTCAGAAGATTTTATTTCCGTGGCATGAAATGATTAATGATTGAGCACAGAAGTAAATAAAAAAATAGGTGATATATTAAAGACAAAATAAATGAATCCATTTTCATTCATATTTTTAAAGATAATCTTCAAAGATAAGATGTGAAGATTCACTCCTTCCCAGCAGCTAATGATAATGCCTGCCCTCCCTGACATGACCACTATTGCTGTCATCAATGATATTGATAGTAAGGCAAGTGGTTGCTATTTACTGAGAGTCTTCCAGTGTTAGACACAGCTTAAGAAGAAAAACAAATAAAAGGAATCCAAATTGGAAAAGAAGAAGTAGGACTCTAACTATTTGCAGATGACATGGTATTATACATAGAAAATCCTAAAAATGTTACCAGAAAATTACTAGAGCTTATCAATGAACTCAGTAATGTTGCAGGATACAAAATTAATATACAGAAATTTGTTGCACTTCTATACACTAACAATGAACTCTCAGAAAGAGAAATTAAGGAAACAATCCCATTTACCATCACATCAAAAAGAATAAAATACCTAGGAATAAATCTACCTAAGGAGGCAAAAGACCTGTACTATGAAAACTATAAGATACTAATGAAAGAAATTGAATATGAAACAGATGGAAAGATACACTGTGTTCTTGGACTGAAAGAATCAATATTGTTAAAATGACCATACTACCCAAGGCAATCTACAGATTCAATGCAATCCCTATCAAATTACCAATAGTATTTTTCACAGAACCAGAACGAAAAATTTTAAAATTAGTATGGCAACACAAAAGACCCTGAATAGACAAAACAATCCTGAGATAGAAGAATGGACTTGAAGGAATCATGCTCCCTGACTTCAGACTATACTACAAAGCTACTGTAACAAAACAGTATGGCACTAGCACCAAATAGATAGATAAATAGATAGATTGATGGAACAGGATAGAAAGCCCAGAAATAAACCCATGCACCTATGGTCAATTAATCTAAAGCAAAGGAGATAAGAATATACAATGGAGAAAAGACAGTCTCTTCAATAAGTGGTGCTGGGAAAACTGAATATGTTCATGTAAAAGAAGACATTAGAACATTCTCTAATACCATATACAGAAATAAACTCAAAAAAGAATTAAACACCCAAATGAAAGACTGAATTCTATAAAACTCCTAGAGGAAAACATAGGCAGAACACTCTTTGACATAAACTGCAGCAGTATTTTCTTGGATCTGTCTCCTAGAGTAATGAAACCAAAACCAAAAATAAACAAATGGGACCTAATTAAACTTAAAAGCTTTTGCACAACAAAGGAAACCATAAACAAAACAGACAACACTCAGAATAGGTGAAAATATTTACAAAAATTGCAACTGACAAGGGATTGATTTCCAAAATATTCAAACAACTCATACAGCTCAATATCAAAAAAACAAACAATCCAATCAAAAAATGGGCAGAAGACCTAAATAGATAATTCTCCAAAGAAGACATATAGATGGCCAACAGGCACATGAAAAAATGCTCATCATTGCTAATTACTAGAGAAATGAAAGTCAAAACTACAATGAGGTATCACGTCACACCAGCCAGAATGGCCATCATTAAAAAGTCTACAAATAATTAATGCTGGAGAGGGTGTGGAGAAAAGGGAGCCCTCCTACACTGTTGGTGGGAATGTAAATTGGTGTAGCCATTATGGAAAACAGTATGGAGTTTCCTTAAAAAACTAAAAATAGAATTGCTATATGATCCAGCAATCCCACTCCTGGGCATATATCTGGAAAAGATGAAAAGTCTAAGTTGAAAATATACTTGCACTCCAATATTCATAGCATCACTATTTACAATAGCCAAGACATGGAAATAACTTAAATGCTCATTGACAGATGAATGGATAAAGAAGAGATGTGATATATATGTATGTGTACAAACACACACACACACACACACACACACACACAGAATGTAATATAGCTTAGCCATATAAAGGAATGAAATGCCATTTGCAGCAACATGGATGGACCTAGATATTATCATACTAAGTGAAGTCAGTCAGACAAAAAAAGACAAATATTATACGATATCACTTATATGTGGAACCTTAAAAAGTGATACAAATGAACTTTACAAAACAGAAGTAGAATCACAGACATAGAAAACAAACTTATTGTTATCAAGGGGAAAAGGAGGGAGGGATAAACAGGGAGTTTGAGATTACCAGATATACACTACTCTATATAAAATATATAAAAAACAAGGACCTACTATATAGCATAGAGAACTATATTCAATACCTTGTAATAACCTATAATGAAAAAGAATCAGGAAGAAAACATTTATATGGAAAACTGAATCAATTTGCTGTACACCTGAAACTAACACAACATTGTAAATTAACTATACTTTAATAATAAAAAAAAGTCAATATGCAAAATCTTAGAGTCTCACAAAAATCTGAGTTAATTATCATTGGCTTCACTTTACAAATGAGAAAACTGAGACTTAGAAAGATAGTTAGGCAAACTCAGTATATGTGAGATGGTATTTCTTTATTAAGTGCTTAAGAGCATAAGTGAGGCTGGGGTTTCTAGATGTGAAGCCTGTCACCACTGACCCCATACTAACTGTGTGACTTGTCAAATTATTTCATGCTTGTAGACCTCAATTTCTTTGTCTGTAAAATGGGAAGGATTCAAAAACCAACCTTGTGGGAGTGAATGAACTAATATATGTAATGCTTTCACATATTTCTGTCCTGCTGTAAGCCCATAATAAATGTTATCAATTATTATTATTGCTCAATTCACACAGCTAGCAAGTGGTGATGTTCACTTCTCTTTTGTTTTTTTCTTTTCCAATAATGATTAAATCATCAAAAAAATGAGTATAAGGACCCTAGAAGCTCTTTCGCAGGTGGAGACTATGGGTGGCGGAGGGGGGAAGCTTCAGAGCCGTGGAGGAGAGAGCAGCCACAGGGGTGTGGAGGGCAAAGCAGAGAGATTCCCACACAGAGGATTGGTGCCAACCAGCACTCAACAGCCCGAGAGGCTTATCTGCTCACCCGCTGGGGCGGGTGGGGGCTGGGAGCTGAGCCTCTGGCTTCAGTCGGATCCCAGGGAGAGGTCTGGAGTTGGCAGAGTGAAAGCAGCCTCAACGGGTTAGTGCACCATGGCTAGCCAGGAGGGAGTCCAGGAGAAGTCTGGAGCTGCCAAAGAGGCAAGAGACGTTTCCTTCCCTCTTTGCTTCCTGGTGCACAAGGAAAGGGTTTAAGCTCACCACTTAAAGAATCTCCAGAGATGGGTGTGGAGCTGCCTAAGAGACAAGAGACTTTTTCTTGCCTCTTTGTATCCTGGTGCGCGAGGAGAGGGGTTTAAGAGCGCCACTTAAAGGAGCTCCAGAAATGGGCACGAGGCTGTCGGCGTGGACACCAGAGACGGGTGTGAGATGCTAGGGCTGCTGCTGCCACCACCAAGAGGCCTGTGTGCAAGCACAGGTCACTCTCCACACCTTCCCTCCTGGGAGCCGGTGCAGCCCGCTACTACCGGGGTCCCAGGACCCAGGGACAGCTTCCCCAGGAGAACGCGCAGTGCGCCTTGGGCTGGTGCGGCATCACGCCAGCCTCTGCCACTGCAGGCTCACCCTGCTTCCATGCCCCTCCCTCCCCGCAGCCTTTGCCAGAGCCCCCGAATCAGCTGCTCCTTTAACCCCGTCCTGTATGAGCGAAGAGCAGACGCCCTCAGACGACCTACGTACAGAGGTGGGGCCAAGTCCAAAGCTGAAACCCAGGAGCTGTGCGAACAAAGAGGAGAGGGGGAGGTCTCTCCCATCAGCCTCAGAAGCAGCAGATTAAAGCTCCACAATCAACTTGAAGCACGCTGCATCTGTGGAAAACCTGAATAGACAGCGAAATATCCCAAGTTGAGGAGGTGGACTTTGGGAGCAAGATATATTATTATTTTCCCCTTTTTTTCTTTTTGTGAGTGTGTATATGTGTGCTGCTGTGTGAGATTTTGTCTGTATAGCTTGCCTTTCACCATTTGTCGTAGGGTTCTGACCAACAATTTTTTTTTTAATAAAATTTTTCTTCTTAATAATTATTTTTTATTTTAATAACTATATTTTATCCTACTTTATTTTGCCTTCTTCCTTCCTTCCTTTCATTCTTCCTTCCTGTCTTCCCTCCTTCCTTCTTTCCTCCCTTCCTTCCTCCCTTCTTTCCTCCCTTCCTTCCTCCCTTCCTTCCTCCCTTTCTTCCTCCCTTCCTTCCTCTCTTCCTTCCTCCCTTTCTTTCTCTCTTCATTCCTTATTTCCGTTCTTACTTTCTTCCTTCCTTCTTTTCTTCCTTCCTCCCTTCCTTTCTGCCTTCCTTCCTTCCTTTCTTTCTTCCTTTCCTTTCTATTTTTTCTCCATTTTATCTTGAGCCATGTGTATTAAAGGCTCTTGGAGCTCCAGCCAGGCATCAGGGCTGTGTCTCTGAGGTGGGTGAACCAACCTCAGGACACTGGTCCACAAGAGACCTCCCAGCTCCACACAATATCAATTGGCGAAAATCTCCCAGAGATCTCCATCTCAACAACAAGACCCAGCTTCACTCAAGGACCAACAACATACAGTGCTGGACACCCTATGCCCAACAACTACCAAGACAGGACTACAACCCCATCCATTAGCAGAGAGGCTACCTAAAATCATAATAAGGCTACCAACATCCCCAAACACACCACCAGACGTGGATCTGACCACCAGAAAGACAAGATCCAGCCTCATCCACCAGAACATAGGCACTAGACCCCCAACCAGGAAACCTACTCAACCCACTGAACAAACCTTAGCCACTGGGAACAGTCACCAAAAACAACGGGAACTACGAATCTGCAGCCTGCAAAAAGGAGACCCCAAACACAATAAGATAAGCAAAATGAGAAGACAGAAAAACACACAGCAGATGAAGGAGCAAGATAAAAACCCTCCAGACCTAACAAATGAAGAGAAAATAGGCAGTCTACCTGAAAAAGAATTCAGAATATTGATAGTAAAGATGATCCAAAAGCTTGGAAATAGAATAGACAAATTGCAAGAAACCTTTAACAAGGACCTAAAAGAAATAAAGAGGAAGCAAGCAATGATGAGCAACACAATAAATGAAGTTAAAAATACTCTAGATGGGATCAATACCAGAATAACTGAGGCAGAAGAATGGATAAGTGACCTGGAAGATAAAATACTGGAAATAATTACTACAGATTAGAAAAGAAAAAAGAATGAAAAGAACTGAGGGCAGCCTCAGAGACCTCTGGGACAACATTAAATGCACCAACATTCAAATTATAGGGGTCCCAGAAGAAGAAGAGAAAAAGAAAGGGACTGAGAAAATATTTGAAGAGATTACAGTTGAAAACTTCCCTAATATAGGAAAGGAAATAGTCAATCAAATCCAGGAAGCACAGAGAGTCCCATACAGGATAAACTCAAGGTGAGACACGCCAAGACACATAATAATCGAACTGTCAAAAATTAAATACAAAGAAAACATATTAAAAGCAGCAAGGGAAAAACAACAAATAACACACAAGGGAATCCCCATAAAGTTAACATCTGATCTTTCAGCAGAAACTCTGCAAGCCAGATGGGAGTGGCAGGATATATTTAAGTGATGAAGGAAAAAAACCTACAACCAAGATTACCCTACCCAGCAAGGATGTCATTCAGATTTGATGGACAAATTAAAACCTTTACAGACAAGCAAAAGCTGAGAGACTTCAGCACCACCAAACCAGTTTTACAACAAATGCTAAAGGAACTTCTCTAGGTAAGAAACACAAGAGAAGGAAAAGACCTATAAGAACAAACTGAAAACATTTAAGTAAATGGTAATAGGAACATATGTATTGATAATTACCTTAAATGTAAATGAATGAAATGCTCCCACCAAAAGACACAGACTGGCTGAATGGACACAAAAACGAGACCCATATATATGCTGTCTACAAGAGACCCACTTCAGACCTAGGGACACATACAGACTGAAAGTAAGGGGATGGAAAAAGATATTCCATGGAAATGGAAATCAGAAGAAAGCTGGAGTAGCAATTCTCATATCAGACAAAATAGACTTTAAAATAAAAACGATTACAAGAGACAAAGAAGGACACTACATAATGATCAATCCATGAAGGAGATATAACAATTGTAAGTATTTATGCACCCAACATAGGAGCACCTCAATACATAAGGCAAATACTAACAGCCATAAAATGAGAAATCGACAGTAACACAATCGTAGTAGGGGACTTTAACACCCCACTTTCACCAATGGACACATCATCCAAAATGAAAATAAATAAGGAAACACAAGCTTTAAATGATACATTACACAAGATGGACTTAATTGATATTTCTAGGACATTCCATCCAAAAACAACAGAATACACATTTTTATGAAGTGTTCATTGAACATTCTCCAGGAGAGATCATATCTTGGGTCACAAATCTAGCCTTGGTAAATTTAAGAAAATTGAAATCATATCAAGTACCTTTTCTGAGCACAACGCTATGAGATTAGATATCAATTAGAGGATAATATCTGTGAAAAATACAAACACATGGAGGCTAAATGATACAGTACTTATTAACGAAGTGATCACTGAAGAAATCAAAGAGGAAATCAAAAAATACATAGAAACAAATGACAATGGAGACACGACAACCAAAAACCTATGAGATGCAGCAAAAACAGTTCTAAGAGGGAAGTTTATAGCAATACAATCCTGCCTTAAGAAACAGGAAACATCTCGAATAAACAACCTAACTTTGTACCTAAAGCAATTAGAGAAAGAAGAACAAAAAAACCCCAAATTTAGCAGAAGGAAAGAAATCATAAATATCAAATCAGAAATAAATGAAAAAGAAATGAAGGAAATGATAACAAAGATCAATAGAACTAAAAGCTGGTTCTTTGAGAAGATAAATAAAATTGATAAATCATTAGCCAGACACATCAAGAAAAAAAGGGAGAAGACTCAAATCAATAGAATTAGAAATGAAAAAGGAGGCGTAACAACAGATACTGCAGAAATACAAAAGATTATTAGAGATTACTACAAGCAACTGTATGCCAATAAAATGGACAACCTGGAAGAAACAGACAAATTCTTAGAAATGCACAACTGCCTAGACTGAACCAGGAAGAAATAGAAAATATGAACAGACCAATCACAAGCACTGAAATTGAAACTGTGATTAAAAATCTTGCAACAAACAAAAGCCCAGGACCAGATGGCTTCACAGGTGAATTCTATCAAACTTTTAGAGAAGAGCTAACACCTATCCTTCTCAAACTCCTCCAAAAGATAGCAGAGGGAGTAACACCCCCAAGCTCATTCTATGAGGCCACCATCACCCTGGTACCAAAACCAGACAAAGATGTCACAAAGAAAGAAAACTACAGGCCAATATCACTGATGAACATAGATGCAAAAATCCTCAACAAAATACTAGCAAACAGAATCCAACAGCACATTAAAAGGATCATACACCATGATCAACTGGGGTTTATCCCGGAATGAAAGGATCCTTCAATATATGCAAATCAATCAACGCAATACACCATATCAACAAACTGAAGAAGAAAAACCAAATGATCATCTCAATGGATGCAGACAATGCTTTTGACAATATTCAACACCCATTTATGATAAAAACCCTGCAGAAAGTAGACATACAGGGAACTTTCCTCAACATAATAAAGGCCATATATGGCAAGCCCACAGCTAACATCGTCCTCAATGGTGAAAAACTGAAACCATTTCCACTAAGATCAGAAACAAGACAAGGTTGCCCACTCTCACCACTCTTATTCCACATAGTTTTTGAAGTTCTAGCCACAGCAATCAGAGAAGAAAAAGAAATAAAAGGAATCCAAATCAGAAAAGAAGAAGTAAAGATGTCACTGTTTGCAGATGACATACTACACATAAAGAATCCTAAGGATGCTACCAGAAAACTACTAGAGCTAATCAATGACTTTGGTAAAGTAGCAGGATACAAAATTAATGCACAGAAATCTCTGGCATTCTTATACACTAATGATGAAAAATCTGAGAGTGAAATTAAGAAAACAGTCCCATTTACCATTGCAATGAAATAGGAATAGGAATAAATAGGAATAAATCTACCTAAGGAGACAAAAGACCTGTATGCAGAAAACTATAAGACACTGATGAAATAAATTAAAGATGATACAAATAGGTGGAAAAATATACCATGTTCTTGGATTGGAGGAATCAACATTGTGAAAATGACTCTACTACCCAAAGCAATCTACAGATTCATTGCAATTCCTATCAAACTACCACTGGCATCTCTTACAGAACTAGGACAAAAAATTTCACAATTTGTATGGAAACACAAAATACCCTGAATAGCCAAAACATTCTTGAGAATGAAAAATGGAGCTGGAGGAATCAGGCTCCCTGCCTTCAGACTATACTACAAAGCTACAGTAATCAAGACGGTACGGTACTGGCACAAAAACAGAAATATAGATCAATGGAACAGGATAGAAAGCCCAGAGATAAACCCACACACATATGGTCACCTTATCTTTGATGAAGGAGGGAAAGATATACAGTGGAGAAAAGACAGCCTCTTCAATAAGTGGTGCTGGGAAAACTGGACAGGTATAAGTAAAAGTATGAAATTAGAACACTCCCTTACATCATACACAAAAATAAACTCAAAATGGGTTAAAGACCTAAATGTAATGCCAGACACTATCAAATTCTTAGAGGAAAACAGAGGCAGAACACTCTATGACATAAATCACAGCAAGATCCTTTTAGATCCACCTCCTAGAGAAATGCAAATAAAAACAAAAATAAACAAATGGGATCTAATGAAACTTAAAAGTTTTTGCACAGCAAAGGCTACCATAAAGAAGACAAAATGACAACCCTCAGAATGGGAGAAAATAATTGCAAATGAATCAACTGACAAAGTATTAATCTCCAAAATATACAAGCAGCTTATGCAGCTCAATATCAAAAAAACAAAGAACCCAATCCAAAAATGGCCAGAAGAACTAAATAGACATTTCTCCAAAGAAGACATACAGATTGCCAACAAACACATGAAAGAATGTTCAACATCATTAATCATTAGAGAAATGCAAATCAAAACTACAATGAGATATCATCTCACACTGGTAAGAATGGCCATCATCAAAAATTCTGGAAACAATAAATGCTGGAGAGGGTGTGGAGAAAAGGGAACACTCTTGCACTGCTGGTGGGAATGTAAATTGATACAGCCACTATGGAGAACAGTATGAAGGTTCCTTAAAATCTAAAAATAGAACTACCATATGACCCAGCAATCCCACTACTGGGCATATACCCTGAGAAAACCATAATTCAAAAAGTGTCATGTACCAAAATGTTCATTGCAACTCTATTTACAATAGCCAGGACATGGAAGCAACCTAACTGTCCATCAACAGATGAATGGATGAAGATTGGCACATATGTACAATGGAATATTACTCAGCCATATAAAGAAATGAAACTGAGTTATTTGTAATGAGGTGGATAGACCTGGAGTCTGTCATACAGAGTGAAGGAAGTCAGATGGAGAAAAAGAAATACCATATGCTAACACATATATATGGAATCTAAGGAAAAAAAATGTCATGAAGAGATTAGTGGTAGGATGGGTGTAAAACACAGACTTACTAGAGCATGGACTTTAGGATATGGGGAGGGGGAAGGGTAAGCTGTGATGAAGTGAGAGAGTGGCATGGACATATATACACTACCAAATGTAAAATAGATAGCTAGTGGGAAGCTGCCGCATAGCACAGGGAGATCAGTTCTGTGCTTTGTGACAACCTAGAGGGGTGGGATAGGGAGGGTGGGAGGGAGGGAGACACAAGAGGGAAGAGATATGGGAACATATGTATATGTATAACTGATTCACTTTGTTGTAAAGTAGAAACTAACACACCATTGTAAAACAGTTATACTCCAATAAAGATGTTAAAAAAATGAGTATATGGAAAAATTGAGATACAACCACACATCTAAAAAGTAAATACATAATTTTTTTCATGTTTAATTTACTTACCAAGAACTATCATGAAATGTGAGACAGGATTTCCTAAATACTATTTCAACACTTTAAATTTTTTTTAAATTGAATTTTTAATGTACAGGTCAGCCAGTATCTTATAATAGATGTTAAAAGAAAAGCTTAAGAATACATATATACAGCCATCCCTCTCTATCTTCTGGCACATACTTAGAAGATTGATCAAGAGAAGGTTGAATCCATAGATGTGGAACACAGAGATATGCAGGTCAGACTGTACAACCATTTTATATAAGGGTCTTGAGCATCCATGCAGAGGGTTCTGAAAGCAATGACCTTCCAATACCCTTGGAAAACCACATACAAAATGATCCATTCCAGCAGAGAAACCAGTTGTACCAAACACAAAATTATAGGTAAACCATAAATATTTTATATATTTTTCTCAAAAAGCACAAACAATATAGTCAGATCTATAGTCAGGCTTTCTCACATTGTCTGCTCTTATTCTATTTCTACTTACTTGTTCATACACACATCCCACAACACAGAGAAAACATCTTTGAAAGAAACAGCATCTATAAAGTATTAAGCAACATAGCTTGGTACACAATGGGTGTTTAGTAAATCACTGTTATTAGTAATCTGAGTCCAATGACACTGCTGGTGCCCACAGTGATGAGGAGTACAAAAATATCTAAATTGCTATGGGAAAAATCCGAAACTCAAGCCACTTGTCTCTGTAACTGCTTTGCATGGAATCTTAAAAAGGAGTTTCTTTCAAAAAAACCTTTGAGAATATGACACTTAAAATACTCCTCTGGCATCAGAAAAGAGGGAATAAGCAAGAAGCTTCTAGAATACTGGGTCCTGGCTGTACTATATTTTTGGAAAAGTTATCACCCATAGATAAATTAAATTATATATTTTAACTAAATATAAATTTTAAAATTAGAACATTACTAATCTCAGAAGCATGCTGTTTTTCCCTCCCTGAACAATTCCAAGGCCTCCCACTCAAAAGTAACTTCTTTGATGCCATTGTAAATTTCTTACTCTTTTGTTTTGTTGTATAGAAATGCAAATTTATTTATGTTTTATACTGAGAAACCTAGTTAACTCTCTAAGCAATTAAAATAATTTTTCTATATATTATTTTGAACTTTCTATGTGTACAATTAAGTATTTTGCCAATAATGAAAACTTTACTTTCATTACTTTCCATTTCTTTTTTACTTTCCATTTCTCATACTTTTTCTTCTCTTCCCTTGCTGGCTGGGGCCTCTAATAAAATGTTGAATTTGGCTATAGCAGAAACTCTTGTCTATTTCCCAGTCTCAAAGGGGATGCTTCTAATATTTTGCTATTCTTAGTTTATTGATTGAATGATTGATACCTTCAGAGGTTTAGAATGTCCCCACACCTCCCCTCAGGTGCTAGAGACTTTTTAAAATCATAAACAGGTATATTTCATCAAATGCTTTCTCTGCTCTATTCAGATGACATTAAGATTTTTCTTGTTTAATCCTTAATGTGGTAAATTGTATACATTGATTTTCTCATGCTAAATCAACTTGGTTTCCTATGTGAAACCCAATTTGGTCATGTAGTATATTTTTTATATTCTATTGTTTTATATTTGCAAATATTTTGCTTAGAATTTTTGCATCTATGCTCATGAGAGCACTTGGTTTGTATTTTTACTTCTCATACTCTCTTTGTCAGCTTCAGTTAGGTTGTTTTCCTTCTTCTCTATACTATAAAAGAGCTGTGTAAGATTGGAATCATTTATCCTCTGTTTGGTAGAACTTTTAGATAAAAGTACCTGGGCCTGGAGTTTGTGTGTGGTGGGACGGGTGAAGGTTTTCAACAATTAATATAATAATTAGTTGACTATTTCAATTTTCCAATTTTTCTTGAGTCAGTTTGGGAAATTATGTTTTATTTCTCCTTTTCATTTAAGCATACAACTTTGTTGACGTTCAATTATTCCTCATATTCTTACTATGTTTTCAATTTGCAAAATTTGTGGTTATGTTTTCATTTTTTCCCTTAAATGTTTTTATGTCTTCTCTCATGTTCTTGATCACTAGGGATGTGCCAATTTTCTTAGCCTGTTGAAAGGACCAATATTTGGTCAACCCTTCAATTATGTTTGATATTTGTTTGCAGTTTAATTAATTTTTTGCTTTTATTATTTTCTTGTTACTTTCTGTAAGTTTAGTTTCATGTTCTTTTCCTAAATTCTTAAGATAGACACTTAACTCTTTCATTTTCAGCTTTCTCCTTTTCTATTATAAGTCTTTAAGATATAAATTTTCCTCTAAGTTCTGAAATACAAGGAATATATTTTAAATTCACCTACTACGATTCACATATTTTTTCTTATAAAATGGTTAACTTTTATTTTGCATATTTTGAAGCAGTTATAAGAAATGTACAGGTTTTAAATTGTTTGCTTGATCAATTTAAGCTTTTTTAATTTAATGACCATCTTTATATTTCTTTTTTATAGTCTATTTTTATGATATGGATGGAGTTAACTTTTTGGAGGGGTTAGTATTTAACTGATAAATCTTTTCCTACTCTTTAACTTCCAGCTTTCCTATTTCCTTATGCTTTAAGAGTATCTCTTGTAAACACATGATTATCAGATTTTTATTTTAGTTCAATATTTCTAGTCATTCCTGATGTTTGGTTTTATTGTACTAATTTATTTCATACTTCCTATTTATCCCTCATTTACCATATGTGTATGTATATATATATATATACATATATATATATATATTCATTCTCCTCTGTTCATCGATTAGTTAATATTTTCATTATACTAGAAATTTAGACACGCTTAAACTTAGCAAATTCTAAAATTAATAAATATATTTACCTGTTTCCAAATAATTCAAGCACCTTGGAACACTTTAACTCCAAATACCCTCTCATGTTATGTTTTTTGAGTTTTTCATTTTTTTTCTTATTTTGTAACATTAAAAAATATTATTGTTTTTTATGGCAATATAAAACAAAAATTGCCTACATATGGATACTTTCATTATCTTTAATTCTTTGTTATACCTTAAGTGTCCGGGTTCACTTCATGTTGGGGTCGACCTTAACTACATTCTTACACTGAATTCTTCAGGCTGCCCAGGTACTATACCTTAGGATTTCTGACTGGTAATTACAAAATCTCAGTAAAAGACCTCCTCCCTCCATTCAGAACTCAGACACAAGATATGATTTTCCTTGTGATTTTTCCGAGTGGGTTGACTAATAGTAAAGTCACTTTTACTCTGTATGGGTAGCCACTTGTGAGCCAGTCTTATAGGGGGCATGCTCAGGGCTTTGTCTTCTCCCTTGACCCAGCAACACATAAAAACTAAGGTCAGTAAAAGCCCTTGAGGTAAAAGCCAGTTTGGGCACATGACTCGAGGGTAAGCTCAGATCCTGGCCTTAGCATTTCCTCCTGACTTTCTTGTCAGCTCAGTGATAAAATCAAGATATTTAAATAATATTTATTTACATATTTTATATATGCCATCATTTTATCTTTTTTCTTTTGGGAAGATTAGTGTAATATTTAGGGTATAATTTTTCTATTACAGAAAACTTAAATTTAGTTTAAAAAACTGTATAATAAAAGTAAATATTCCAAAATAGATGTGAGCTTAGTCTTTTAAAAACTACCCTTTGGCTACTAAATTAAGCATAGACTCAACTTGTCTTTCCAAGTTCTCCTCAATTTGTCCTTAGGTATTCAAACTTTCCTGTTTATTTACATTTTTACACATAATCTATTCCTCGGTCAAATAATAGTATTTATTTTTCACAAAAGTGTACTGGATTCATGACTATGTTTTTGCAAATTCTAAACTCTTTCTAAAATACATTCTACCCCTATGTGTCAAATCCTATTTAAGGACTATTTCAAATGGTGGTTCATCTAAGTTTTCCCTCATCTTCCATACAGATTTAATTTTCTCCTTTTCTTAAATCGCAAAAGTTTTTTTTACAGAATGGAATACACCAAGAAGTGGTTTGGCTCCAGTGAGAATTGGACTTTCTTTCTGACTCTGTAACTTGCTATGTGTGTGGCCTTAGGCAATCTCTCTGTGACTCAATTACCCTATTTAAAATGAGGTTAATTATATGTCCCTTACAATGGTACCTTATTTTGAGGATTGATATTAAATACTGCCTAGATAAAAGAACCAATTCTCAATAAAAGGTATTTATTTTTATTGTTGTCTTAATTATCCTGTTAATATTACCTAAATAGTATCTATTAAGGATCCTGTGTTAATAATCCTATGTTATTATTACCTTAAATATCCTGTTTTATAATTATCTATGAGATAGTTTTATTGCCCTTTGAACAGGTGCCACCTTGAGGGTTGAGATTCTGTCTTGTTTTGGTATGAACCGGCATAGTGTCTTACATTCAGTGTATGTTGAATAAAGTTTTGTTTTCAGGAAAATAAATTGAATTAAACAGAACAGTGTCTTGGCAATTTGACATTAGGGAAAGAAGTGGAACTCCTATTTACAACTGAAAAGAGAGAAAAACAAAAATAAATTGGTACCCTGAAACCTCTAGATACAACTAAGAACATAGTGGTCACCTTATATTTTTCTATCTATCATCTATTTATCTATCTATCAATCTATCCATCTATGTATCTAACCTTACCTGATAAATAACTCTGTTACTTGAGCAAAGAGAAGCAAACATGCTAATGATTATGTGTGTATGTTATCTTTTACAGGAATGATCTGCAGGTTGTTTTTCATTGTTGTCAAGGTTATTGTGTCTATGCCCTAATTTGTAACCAGCCCACTAATTCCCATTATGAGTCAACCATAGTTAAATTAGATGCTGATTTATGCAAAAACTGAACAGAAGTGACTCTGTAACTCTCAGAGGAAGCTATAAATGTCTATCATAAAATACTTTTTTCTAAACTTTCCCAGAATCTTCTCTCTTCACTATTTTATATTCACTGAAGAGTCACTTGGTGAGATAGTAGGATCAGTCAGTAGTATGTACTTAGATGCTTGAATTCCCAAGTATTTTAGATGTTGTTTGTATTAAGGACAAATTAAGCTGAACGTTGTAGTCTGGGGGGCTTTTGGAAAAGAAAAGCCTTTAAGCAATTAATGATTTGTTCAAGTTGTGCCTATGTGGAGAGCATAACTAAGCAACTTGTGCAGCAATTTATAGTAACTGGGGTAAATGAACCATAATTAGAAGTAGAATTTATGAACTATTTGCTAAACTAGTAATTAGCTAGAGAAGTAAAGCCACAAACTGGAGGTGCACATAGCACAACAGAGCCAGAATTATTTTGTTGTTATTTGCAGCTTAAATTAACTGACTTCCTCAGTGTTACCTCCCCTTGGGAACTGAGACATGTTTTGTTATATTTAACAATTTTTTAAAAAGTGGAAATGAAACAAACTGATGGTGAGATCATGAAAAAAAGTGTGAAGACCTTTGAAGAGAAACATTTAGATTTTCCACGACCTTAAATTTGGGAAATGTTAGGAACAAATAATCTGAAGCTTTCTTACATGCATGTTTTGTCTTTAAATGAATGTCATTAATTTGAATATTCATGATCATTGTTATATTATCTAAATATACTTTTGAAAATGGAATCATCTGAAAATGTGAGAATTCTTTTGATCTTCCATTCCCATTCAACTATTTGTCATAGTGTGAGCACGTTGTTACTCAATAAATTTGAATAATTTGGGGTGATTCATTGTCTGAGGAAGACCAAGTTTAGAAACATTGGGTATCCCTCAAAATAAGGGAGATCTACAATGGGAAAAATAATCCAGCACAGCCCAGAAGCATCACAATAATGGCATCTTTAGAATTATCTTTTCTATACCACTTGATCAATTGATCAATGTGCCACTGAAACTAAAGAACAAATAATATTTCTTATAACTGGACTGTCAATCAATACCTATGTGGTCTAGCTTATCATAAGGTAAGACGGAGAAAGAAAAAAATAAAAGCAAGGTGAAATTTTGACCACTGTGTCTCTTGATTTTTAGTTTGGCTCCATGGCTTTTGTTGGAAGGAAAATTAGATTCATGTTTAGTTCTTTATTTGGAGGATTTTCTGAATATTTGTGAGAGTGTATGTGTGTATGTGTGTGTGTGTGTGTGCGTGTGTGTGTGTGTGTGTGTGTGTGTGTGTGTGAAAATTACCTATGAAGTTGTTCATTCAGCTTTTGAGTATAGACAGGGAAGATGAATCAGAATTATCAGAAACATCATGGACACTAAGAAGGAATTCAATCACTATTCTCCATGTAGATTGAAATGTAATATCACTGCTAGACAATCTGACTATTAAAGACTATCAGAGAATCACCGACTAGCCTCAGACTGATTTTTAAAGCTCAACTTTATGATGAATGAGCTTCAACAAGTCATTTAATCTCTTAAGTTTCAAAATTGGTATATTAGAGATGACAATATCTAAATCAGAGGGTTGTGAATTGGCACATGCTGGGAACTAAATTAAAAGTTAGAAGTTAAGTTACATCATTTATCTAACTTCCTACTAACTACAGCTTCTTGATAATTGTTATCTGCTTGAGCATTTCCAATGGTGAGAAAGCATAAGAAGAGAGTTCTGTCTTCTGAGTTAGGATTTCAAGCGTTATTGAGGTTGACCAGCATGGTACAAGGAAGGGGAGAAGAGAGAAGGGAAAAGTTTGTGTAAAGTTTACAAGGTGAGAAAATGAATAACCTGCTTTGGGGAATTATGAGAGTCCAGTGTAATTAAAGATAAAATACTTTGGAGGGTGGAGAGTGGTTAGTGGAAGACTCCCTACTGATTTCTTATATTGATTTAGCTGTAGTTTCAGGGACCTAGGTTTTAATAGCCATTGAGCATTTCTTAATTGAGCCCATTTTTACTTGAAGGCATGATTCCTCCTAGAGGCCAAAAATTTGTTCATCTACATTGGTTAATTTCCAATGCTCCTATGGCTTTGCATTTTTTCCTCTTTAGTGTTTTGTTAACATTTTAAAGAGAAGGTTAATTAGGCAGGACATTCTGCAGTTAGCTTTTGAAACCAGGAAGTCAGCATCCTAACCCCACCATAATGAATGTAAGGCCATTTCCTCCTCATCCCCTTAAGCTTGGTGGACCTCTGGAACAGCAAGTCACAGTCCCTGATAAACATTGTAGATAAAACATTGTAGATTGCAAGCAGTTCACACATATTAAAACTTATGAAGTCAGCTATCAACCTTCTCTTCCCTTAGATAAATAATGTTATTTTATTTTATTTTCTTTGAAAGCATAGATTTTAATTAATAAAGGAAGTCAACTGATATAATCTTGATATATGAATGCTCATTTTCCCTCATTATACAATTTCTTAGACACTGAAAAAAGCAAGATACCTCAGGTCTATATTGTTTTATGTTCTTAATATGTAAAAGACATTGTCGCAGAGGAAACAACGAAACAGCTTGTTCATTAGCAGACACAGCATGTAGATGGAAACAAAGGGACAGAAACAAGACCTTAATTATACCCATGAATTCCTCTGTTTCCTTAGAAAATGAAAGACCATTTTCCCCTCAGTAACAGTGTGCTTCAGGGCTTGTGCTAAGAATATATTTTTCCATATGTCTGTGAGTCAGTATGTGAGCCTGATCATTGTTGCCTAATAAACTCAACATGAATTCCCACTAGAAGTCAACTAATGGGCACTTCAAGTGAGATTTTCTGTGCGTGTTAAATGAGTAAGTTGGAAACTTCGCTGTTTTGAAGCTCCTTTGGTGAGGAAGGGATTATTACAAGGGATTTTGGACTAGCTTTTCCTTAAATTATAGACCCATAAAAGAAAAATTATGCTATAATACTGCCCCTCCATAGGATACTTTTTATATTTGGGGATTCAGGGTTTCTTTAGCACCGATCTGAATTAGAGTCTATTATCTCTGTAACTGGTACCCACCTGCCTCCATCTAGAAATGAAAATTGGTATTTATTCCAATAATTGTGAATAATTTTTAAAACATGTATGGCATATTCTTTGCATTACAATAACAGTTTATATACGTGCAGATGGAAAGGAAACAAAAAAAAAAATCGTGCCTTTACCAAAAACTATGTATTCTTCATTTCAGCCAAAATTGTCTTTGTCCACAAAGAGTACAGGAAATGAACAAGGAATAATTCAAGCTTAATATTTGTGCACTGCTGGAGTGCCTCTGGGTGATTATATTTTAACAAAAGTTAATGGCCAAGTAATGGAAATAATGAGCTGAAGTGAAAATCTAATATGAGTTTGATGAGCAGAACATTCTGAATGAAAGTATACTAGAGGAGAAAATCCCCATGGACTGTTTCATGTCCTAGTACTCCTGGAACAAATTCATTTTAGTATGAAAATGGACATGATTGATAAAGAAACTTAAGTGGATATGTGCTGGTGATCTTTAAAAGCAATGGGGCCAAACCAAGAGATTCCTTAATAGAAAAAAATAAATATAGTTTTAAAATCTTCTCTATTTCCATTAACTCCCCATGTATATTTATCTATAGGTATATTCACATGGCCTAAAATACTGATCATGGAACAAGCAACTATTCAACCTGCTAGTTCAGAAATTATCTCAATGACACTGAGCTAGGAGTAGGTAAGATTGGTGAGAATGGCCACACCAGGAATAGATGCCAAGAAGTGGAGGTTTGGAGTGTGATGGACAAAGAATGACAATTTAGGGACACAAATTAACAAATTTGTCACATGGAAGGCCCAAAAGACTCCTTTAATGCCAGATAATAACTTAGTTCAGGTATCTTTCTCTTAATTGGTAGAGAAAGGATAAGAAACTGTTAAAGTTTTTCAGAACTACTGATAACAAAAATTGAGACCAGTATGCAAAGATTCAAAGGCTCAAATGATACCATCATCATCACCGACACCACCACTGCCAACTTCAGCAGCAACAACTTCATCACCATGGTAACATTCATTGAGCACTTACTGAATGCCATACACCAGCCAATGTATTTTACACACAAAATTTCATTTATTTTTCAGAACCCAACAAGGTTACTCTTTTAGATTCCAATTTTATCAGTAAGAAAATTAAGTAACTTGTTGAAAACTCATAGTCTTCCTGTTTTACACACTGGGTTCTGTTACCCACAATGTTAAAGTGCTCTGTAAATTATAAATGCTACAGACTTATGAGTAATCATCATAATTATTAGTAATAATATGATTTAATGTTTGAACAGCATTTCATACTGATCATTTTCTGATATAAACAACTCATTCTGTAATATAAAAAACAAATGACTACAAGCAACTCATAAACTCTAATATAATCCATTTTCTTACTTACTTTAGATGTATCATTTAGGTCCAAATGAATGAAATATTTTGTAATATATAATCAGACAACTTATTTGTTAATCATATTTCTTCTAAAATTCATGTTGTGTTCTAGTCATTCCTTACTAAATTTTAAACTTTAGAATAACGGTTTGTGTATTTCTTTAGTAAAATAGATAAATTCAAAAAAGTCTGTGTTTTGAAGTATCCCTCCCAAAACAAACAAAATGAAACTGAATTTGGGAACATTCCATGAAAATGTGGCAGAAAAGGTAAGCTAATAAATTGTTTGACACTCTATTGATAAAACAAATGACTGACTATTAACCTCCAGTTGTTATAACATTGCATTTACAATTTAGAGTTAAATTAAAATTAATGCTAGATTCAAATTTACCTTTTTGAGTTTCTGACATGTTTTCATTTGATTAGGTGACACTTTTTCTGCAATTAAAATATTTTATTACATTTTTATGCTATTGCTCTGGACACAATTTTATGCTTTGGGGTATGTTTCTCACACTTAAATGTTCCTCTTATGATATATTATTACTTTAAAACCTTTTCCCCAATGTAATACTAGTCTTTATTTGCCCATGTAGGAAACTGACATTTGCTGTTTCAATCTTTAATTTGTAAAGACACCAAGTAACTGTGATAATTATGAATGAAGGGCAAGGCTATTCGTTTAACATTTTTTTTCCAGTTGTAGGTTGCATGAGTGGGGGACATACTTGATGAAGATTACATGAATGGTGAATATACTTATATTACTACAAAATAAACCATGATTTGAATCTGTAGCCCCATGTGAAATACATATGACCCAAACTTTTCAAATTCTTAACAGTTTTCTAACATCTCCCTTTCCACTTAAGCTTATATTTACAATTCTTACAAATGGTTGAGGTGCTTTGTAACAGAGACAAACGATCTAAAATATATGTAAGAAAATAAGTTGTCATGTGTAACAGATGCTATTTTAAAGAATGTATAATACATATAATTAAAATTTTAAGTTTCAAGTTTCCATTCATATTTTTAGAATGTACAGTTGTCCAAATACCTATGTGTATCTTCTTATACTACTTTGTGGAATTCTTTCTATTGTTAATTAAATCTTAGCCTCTTATTTTAATATTTAAACATTTATTTTTTTAATAACCAACTAGATTGTATTCTTTGTGAAACCTGAAGTCTCAGTAAATTGTACACAACTAAAAATTATATTTTGCAAGTGGTCCTGTCAATTTTTAGGAATAAAAATGCCCTTTTGGGACTTCCTTGGTGGTCCAGTGGTTAAGACTCTGTGCTTCCACTGCAGGGGGCACGGGTTGAATCCTTGGTCAGGGAACTAAGATCTTGCATGTCATGCAGATGCAGCCAAAAAAGTAAAAATGCACTATTATCTTTGATCTTTGTTATTAAATTAAACCAGTTTACAGACCTGTTATGATATAAACTTATCATTCAGGGTAACACAATGCTAAGTAATTGTGTCCAAATCTTCCTTTTACTTAAATAAAAACACCTTTCAGCCTTTTTCCTAAATAACATTTTGACCAGAAATATTTAGATCTGGAAAAATTGAGTGATCTGAGTTTGAAGCCATTGTATTTGTCTCACTAACCCAAGGGGTTAGCAGTGAATAGAAAAGTGAGTAAGCAAAATGGAAAATTCACAAACTATACTTTTTAACTTCTGGAAAATAAAAAGTTTATTATGCTCATATTTGTGGTAATAGAAAACCCATAATCCTTTTCCTCTCTCAGTACTTTTGCTTTGACAAAAGAGATGCCACATTTTAAAACTCAATGCGATGTCTATGAATAGTTGATGAGGAACATTCTATGGCGAACTGAAATAAATAAGACAAGGCTCACATGCCATCCACAAACATAAAATAAAGTAATGCATTTCAAATGGAATGGCTTGTACCAATGTGGCATATATATTTTGATGATATTATGAAAAAATTTAATACATTCAGAAAAAATGATAACCAAGCAATGTAAATATGTTCTTACTGGTATATGATGAATTAATTTTCTTCTGCTTTAATGAAAAATTTGTGTCAGTTTTTTTTCATATTTCTGAGAAATAATCCAAAAAACCTCAATTCGACCATATGTAATTCAACCAAATGCAATTAAATGAAATGCAACACTGATCTCACAGTGTGTGATTTGCTGCCCAACCCTACCCGCAGTAAGAATATTTTTTCAAAACAAAATGTCCATTATTACCCATGTCTATTCTAGGTTATCACCTTTTCCAGGCAGCATAGATCCTTGGGCCTGGACAGAATCCAATCATTCATAAATTATTTCATCAGAGACAAGCAATTTAAAGCAGTGTTTCTCAGAATTGAATGGGAAAGAAATATATATATTCTAAAGAAATTTTCTGAGTATTTCAAAATTACTTAAAGAATTGCTTAAATTGACCCCTAATGCTAACTTAAATTATTTTAGCTATATGTTTACAGAGACCCAAACATAAAACAAAACATAAACTCCTTATCATTATACATCAAATGAAAAACAAAACTGTAAAACAACATACACAACATTATTTTAACAGAATGGAGGATAATATTTTGCCAAAGTTAAAACACCACATGATAATGATTGGTAAAGCATGGGACTTTCAAATTTGGCATATATAGACTGTCATGTAACTATCTGATTCTCTCATCAATTTCCCCATTTGTATTCCTGTGGTATCCTTTGGCTTTACATACCAATGACAAACCTTTACACGTTAAATTGTTCTCTGAACATTTCTCATCTGCCTGTGGCAATTGAAATAATTCTATAGTATTTTGCATCAATGTGATTGAAAACAAAAATGCAAACTTCAGCACAAATTTCACTTGGAAGTATTCTGTCATAAAGTGATTATCTAGAAGATCCAGGGTATATTTACATTATTTTTAATATTAACATTGAAATGAGAACCTGATCTCTAAAAATTATCATATATAACTTGTGGATCCTCAAATCTGCAGACCCAAATGAAAACCAAAAATTACTAACTTAATGAAAGTATCTGCTTTCTTCATAACCTGGTGAAATTCCCAACTGGTGCTGAAACACCACTGAAGCAAAGAAGTCTGGCTATATTGAGGTATAACTTTTTTCTTTATAAATCATTTGATTTTTTAAAATCACTATGTAGACAAAACCATAGTTCAGTCAGTTCATGACATATATCTCACAATTATGGCAAGACATATACTTTGTTTGTATCATCTGCATTCAAAAAGTCTGATATTAAGAGTTTGAATTATGAAATAGACTTCTAACCTTTTATTCTCTCTAACTGCTTTGTCTCCCTTCTTCCAAGTGATGGTTGGTTTTGGAGATCCTTGGGGTTTGCACTCTATGATGACTTCTTGGCCTTTAGTAATAATTATTGTTTTCTTCAGCTGATTCAGTGTAAAAGTGGGAGCTGAAGCTATGAAAAAGTAAAAGGTTAGTTCTACCACAAGCAATGACAATAACCTCTAATGGATGATTCACCAAGACTTGGCAACTTTATCTTTGGAATGCATTTCTAATAAAATCATAGGATATCTACACATGTAAAAGGCACTAACTTGAAATTGAATTTATTATTAATTAGTAGCTATCTTATTGGCTTTTCTTTCCATCAGCAGGTGGGGCCCAGAGGCAAAGGCTGTTTCAAAGAATGAGTTGCTTGAATTATGATTATCAACTTTAATTGTGAAAGACTAATGAGCACTTTGGACAAAAGGTGAAGGGGCTGGACACAGAAGTCTATTTTGGGCTTCCTTTGGAAAAATGGAGGTTATCTGCATAGAAGGCAATCCTGTGTAGCCCATTTCCTATCTATGAGTCTCAATGCATATTTTATTTTAATAGTATACAAAATTAAATGTAGTTGTAAAAGAAATATTTTTAAGAAATTGAATCATTTAAATTCCAATTAAAATTTTATTTCATTGTTTGCAATTATTCATCTAGGCCTGATCATTTTAAGACAGTTTTGATTAAACTTCCCAGGAAATTCCAGTAGGTAGCTATGGTTGAGAATGCTGGACTAAAACAACACGTGACAGAGAGACAAAAACAAATTTTTAAAAAAGTCACCTTTGAATCTAAAAGAGAAATGGGAAATATGTATACAAATGTATTGTATCTGAGACATTTATTTATGCCAATATGACAATTTTATGAATATTTCATAAGTTTTTTATGTCCATCACATATCAGTATAATGCATGGCACACAACATTAAAAGATATGTATGTAACACACACAAAAAAGGTACCAATTGAGATGGATTAAAAAATTGAAAGAAAAGTTAAGGAATTTATAGGAAGATTGCAGGTGACATTTTTGGTTGCCTACTGGGAATATACCTTATTAAACATAATTTTGAAAATATGTCTAGTGAATGAGAAAGGGACACATTTGAGAGTGTTTCAACTAGGTGAAAGCTGAATCAGCTTTTTAATTCAGAAACGTTGGAGTATGAGCTGACAAGAAAGTACATTAATATTTGATTGGTTAGGATGTATGACATTGAAACATGGACTCCTATATCTATTTTGGATGGATTTGTGATAATGTGAAGAAATTTCAAATGTAAACATTCATAATTCAATTTGATTTATGGTTTTTGATTTATCACATAGCTGATATGTGAATAGTGAATTTTCAGATTCCAGAGATCTTGGGTGTTTCTGTTAATGTTGTGTTTTGGGCCAGTGGAAAGTACAAAGCACACTTAGGCTCCTGCCCACGTTTGGGAGATGGTGCGTTAAGATTATCTAAGTCTCTCTCTTTGTATTATAATCATCCCAGAACAAAAGCTTAGAAAATCATGAGAATGGGAAAAAGTAAAATCCATTCCAGAAACTGAACCATGCTCAATCTGGATAGCTTATTCCCCTGGACTGAATTTTTCTTGTAGTAAAGAGTGAAGTAGTGCTAATGTTGTGGTTATATTCTCAAGATTGTAACACTAGGAGCTTGTTGGCCTGGCCTCAGAAGGGCTTTCATCAACCTGTAAGGGTGACAACGGTTGATGACCCTTCAAGAGAGGGTGATTTACTTAGGAGTCCCACCTTTCAGGAGCCACATACCTACTGGTAGGTAGGAGCTGCTTGGGAGAATATTAAGCACTGCTGTGTTGAAAACCTACATTCTGATTCCCTACCCTTAAAGCATTCTTCCTTGAAAGTTAACATACTTTTCTTATATGATTTTTTTATGCCATAGAAAAGACATATTGTAAAAACCTGTTAGGATTAAAACTAAAATTAGAGAAAATCTTATAGAAATTTATGGGACAAACTGTACACTGTGTATATTTGTCTCCTCAAGCTTAAAAATATACACATCTGCAAGACATAGTATTTCTTTTCAAACCATAAAATAGGTTTTTATGATCACATCATAAACCTTCAGTATAGTAAGAATTAGAGCATGAAAAGAAGCAACATTTTTTTCCTCTTTATTTACTTAGAAATTGCATACCTAGAATCTTCAGCTCAGCACTCCCATAAATGGCTCCATATTTATTTTCAGCCAAACACTGATACATTCCAGCATCTGATTGATTCACATTATGGATCATCAATACTCCATTAACCATCTCAACCCTACTCTGTAATGGAATAAAAAAAATAGATATAGAAAGTGAACAAATCATAGAGATTTTACAGTTACTCTCTCCTAGATCAAGACAAAAAAGCCTCTGATTAATGCAGTTGAACATTATTTGACAACTTAGGAACACAAATCTTCTTTTCATTCTTCTAATATAACACCTTATGTAAAATACAGCTATTTCTCAGTCAGAAATGAAATTATAACTATATTTTCCTATAGTTATACTTATGAGTTTTACTTTTGGTTATGTTTTTAAAATAAGCTGCTTTTGTTTGGTATACTAGTTAAGCTTATGAAATACAATCAGCTGATACTGCTTTTATTTGAATTCATTTTACAAAGGAGAAGAAGGAGTTCAAATGGTAGAAGGATCAAGACTGTATATACATGGGGTCAAGGTTAAATATAGGCCAGGTCATCACAAGAATCTCTTTACTATATTAATCTGATCAGAAATTTGTCTTTTCTTTCACTTCCCAACACAGTAACACAAATAAAAAAACTGTCCTGCAACTGGATTCTGTATAAAACTATTGGTCAGAAAATGTAAACTGATCAGATGAAACAATACAGAAGACAGAGGATTGAACATGGGCAAACTGAGGTAAGCTGAGGCCAAGAACACATTTGAAAAGCAAATTTTAAATTTAAAATGCTGTCAAACAACCAGGTGTCTTATTTACTTAATGTCAAACAAATCATTCTTTTAATTTTAGTGAGCAGTGCTTTGATTACTTATCAACGAAGATGCCAAGAAATTTGACATCATTTTAAAAATTAACCCATTCACTTAACAGACTATTATCTGCCAGTGGAATTCACTTTACTTGGATGTGGGAGTTGAAAATATAACTAACACAGATCCCATCTCAAGGTTTACCTGATATCCCAAAGAGAATTAGAGAGAGACAGGCAATGAATGAGTATCTCAGGATTCCCACTCCTTCTCCCTCAGTTTTCCTTGACAGCTCAATTGTTCTTTTTATCATTGTCTGTCTTTTTGCGTAACTGTGTTCTGTTTTGGATGAACTGGTTTTAGAATAAGGGAATATTGGAGCTGGATGGGACTGTGGGGATGATCTGATCCAATCTCTTCATTTTACAAAACAGCAAACCAAAGCCCAAAGAGGCAAATGTCAGATGAGATCCTTTGGTAATGGCAGGACCTGGGCAGAAGCTGTGTTTGGAATTTCAAACTTTCTCTCTCTTTTGTCCATAAATAGTGAACTATTCCCTTTTTGTCCTCCTTCCTGGAAAGGCCACAACAAGGAAAAGAGCTGAAATTATAACAATTATTCTTATTTTAAATAGTAATCGATTTATTCTCAAATTCAGTAGGTATTGAGTTGTTTTTAGGACACAGGGAGGGGGAAGGGTAAGCTGGGACGAAGTGAGAGTGGTGTGGACATATATACACTACCAAATGTAAAATAGATAGCTAGTGGGAAGCAGCTGCATAGCACAGGGAGTTCATCTCAGTGCTTTGTGTCCACCTAGAGGGGTGGGATAGGGAGGGTGAGGGGGAGACACAAGAAGGAGGAGATATGGGATATATGTAAATGTATAGCTGATTCACTTTGTTATACAGCAGAAACTAACACACCAATGTAAAGCAGTTATACTCCAATAAAGATGTTAAAAAATAAAATAAAAGCATGCAATAGATTTACTAAAAATAAATTTGTCAATATGTAGCAGGATGTTGTGAAGAACGTGCCCAAGACACAGAAGACTAGGATTCTCTTCCAGTCTCATCTCTTACCAGATATATGATCTTGGGCAAGTCACTTTACTTCTTGGAGATAACTCCATCATCTGCAAAGTGACAGCAATAAACTAGATGATGTCTAAAAGTCTGCTTGAAATGGCAATACGTCTATGATAATCATTGATATTTTTGAATGAATTTATAGGATGGAATAAAATTTAAAGAAGTCATATATTACTCAAAAAAGTAATGAGGGAATTAAAATAAAAAGAAAATCTTGTTTATATATGTTATTTTTCTCATTCCAAATATAAGGGATATGTAAGAAATGGCTTTCAATAAGACTAAAAGAAGATAGCTTGTCCTTTGTGAAATCCTTCTAAAATTACAGTGGAACAGGCTAAGGTTACCAACAGTACCTGAAGCAAGAGGGGTACTCCATTTTTCAGCCAACGGTATGTGGGTCTGGGTTTTCCAGTAGCCTTACATTCCCATCGGAGAGGGCTCCCGCTGTCTAACTGAGTATCATTCAGTTTTGCTACCCAGTGTGGGTACGCTGTAAGAGTTTAAGCATTAAATAAGGGTGATTTCATGTCTCAAATATTTCACCAAGCTCAAAACTCATATGGAATATTCACAAATTCTTATGCGTTAACTATTGGTGGTTGGAAGAAACACAGCATTACATTACACACAGCATTCTATTTCCTGTGTAAAAAATATAGCAATGATAATTTTCTGATAATCTAAGTGAAGCAAATCTTGTTGTTTTACCCACTTTACAGTAAGTGGCTAGACTCTCCCCATGGAGAGCACTGAAACTTGTTTAGTAAGAAGGCTTAGAGGTATCACTTCTTCCAAATACTAAAGCAGCTTTAGCATGGATTGAAGTAATAAAACATGTCAGTTTATTGAATAACTGCTCTGCTTTTTCTTTTCTGATAGAACCTGAATAGCTTTAGAAAAATAATTTGTAAATTCAAATTTCTTTTGATATAAAATTGTTCTATATTTACTAACATTCTAGTGCATTATAAATATATATGTAAATATATAAGCTTTCAAAATTACAAGAGAAAAATTTCTTTATCAGAAAGATAACATTGCAATTGTATGAAATCTGTAAGATACGGTTAAAGTGTCTTTCCTCCATTGTCAAATATTTTTTTAAGTTTATACCTCTTAATCTCCCTCATCTATTCCTTTCATTCCTCCACACTTCTCCCCTCTGGCAACCACCTGTTTATTCTCTGTACCTATGACTTTGTTTCTGTTTTATGTCTGTTCATTTATTTTGTTTTTTGGATTCCACATATAAGTGAAATCATATGTTACTTGTCTTTCTATGACATATTTCCCTTAGCATAATACCCTCTAGGTCTATCCTTGCTGTTGCAGAGGGCAAGATTTCATTCTTTTTCTTTAGGCTGAGTATTAGTCCATCATATGTGTATATATATATATATATATATATATATATATATATATATATATATAAAATCTCACATCATTTTTATCCATTAATCTATAAATGAGTACTTAGATTGCTTCTATATCTTGGCTATTGTAAATAATGCTGCAATAAACATAGGGGTGCATATTTATTTTCAAATTATTGTTTTCATTTTTTGAATAAATACCCAGGAGTGGAATGTTTGAATCATATGGTAGTTTTATTTTTAAATTTTTTGAGGAACCTCCATACCATTTTCCACAGTGGCTACACCAATTTATATTCCCACCAACAGTGCATGAGGGTTCCCTTTTCTCCACATCTTTATCAACAATTATTTGTTGTTTTTTGATAATAGCCATTCTAACAGGTCTGAGGTGATGCTCATTGTTGGTTTGATTTGCATTTCCCTGATGACTAGAGATGTTGAACATCTTTTCATGTACCTGTTGGCTATATGCATATCTTCTTTGAAAACGTGTCTATTCAGGTCCTCTGCCCATTTTTTAACTGGGTTGTTTGTTTTTTTGATGTTGAGTTGTATGAGTTCTTTGTATATTTTGGTTTATAACTCCTTATCAGATGTATAATTTGCAAATATCCTATTCAGTTGGCAGCCTTTTTGATAGTTTCCTTTACTGTGAAAAGGATTTTTAGTTTGATTTAGTTCCATTTTAAAATTGCGTTTGTTTCCCTTTCCTGAAGAGACTGATCTAAAAAAAAAAATTGCTAAGACTTAAGTCAAAGATCATACTGTCTATGTTTTCTTCTAGGATTTTTATGGTTTCAGGTCTTACTTTTACATGTTTAATTAATTTTGAGTTTATTTTTGTGTATGGTGTGAGAAAATAGTCCAGTTGGATTCTTTCTCATATGGCTGTTCAATTTTTCCAACACCCTTTATTGAAGAGGATGTCTTTTCCTCATTTTATATTCTTGCCTGCTTTGTCATAGATTAATTGACCATATACATGTGGGTTCACTTCTGGGCTCTCTATTCTGTTCCACTGATCTAGGTGTGTGTTTTTGTGCCAGGACTGTAGTGTTTTGATTACTGGAGCTTTGTAGTATAGTTTGAAATCAAGGATTGTGATACTGCTGGCTTGGTTCTTCTTTCTCAAGATTGCTTTTGCTATTCAGTGCCTTTTGTGCTTTCATACAAATTTTAGAATTATTTGTTCTAGTTCTGTAAAAAATGCCTTTGATATTTTGATAAGGGGTTGCATTGAATCTGTAGATTGCCTTGGGTAGTATGGTCATTTTAGCAATATTAATTCTTTCAAACTTTGAGCATGCTATACTTTTCCATTTGTTTGTGTTGTGTTCAATTTCTTTCATCAGTGTCTTATAATGTTCCAAGCATAGGTATTTTACATCCTTAGTTAGATTTATTCCTAGGTATTTGACTCTTTTTGATGTGATGATAAACGGGATTGTTTTCATAATTTTTCTTTCTGAGAGTTTGCAGTGATTTTTTATTTAGAAATGCAACATATTTCTGTATATTAATTTTGTATCTTGTAATTTTATTGAATTCATTGATGAGTAGTAATAGTTTTGGAATGGTGTCTTTAGGATTTTATCTATAAAGTATCCTGTCTTTTGCAGGATACTTGCAGGAATCCAATTTGGATTCCTTTTATTTTTCTTGTCTGATTGCTGTGGCTAGGACTTCCAACATTATTTTGAATAAAAATGGCAAGAGTAGTCATCGTTGTCCTGTTCCTGATCTGACAGAAAATACTTTTAGCTTTCCACATTGAGTATACTGTTAGCTGTGGGATTGTCATATATAGCCTTTATCATGTTGAGGTGTGTTTTCTCTATAGCCACTTTGCTGAGTTTTCATCATAAATGCATGCTGAATTTTGTCAAAGCCTTTTTCTATTGAGATGATCATTTGAGTTTTATTGTTCAATTTGTTAGGATGGTATATCATATTGATTGATTTGTGGATGTTGAACCATCCTTGCATCCCCGGGGTAAGTCCCAGTGGATCATAGTGTATGATCCTTTTAATGTATTGTTGAATTTAATTTGCTAATTTTTTGTTGAAGATATGTACACCTATGTTCATCAATAATATTAGCCTAAAATTTTGTGTGTGATATCTTTGTCTGGTTTTGGTATCAGGGTGATATTGGCCTTGAAGAATGAGTTCAGAAGCATTTCTTTCTCTGCAAATTTTTGGAATAGTTTGAGAAGGATAGATGTTAACTCTTTAGATTTTTGATAGACTTCACGTGTGAGGCCATCTGCTACTGGACATTTTTGTTTTCTGGAAGCTTTCTTTTTTTTAAAAAAAATTGTTGATTCAATTTCATTACTGGAAATTTGTCTGTTCATATTTTCTATTTCTTTCTGATTCATTCTTGGAAGAGTGTACATTTCCAGGAATTTATCTGTTTCTTCTACATTGTCCATTTTATTGGAATATAATTGTTTGTAGTAATCTCTTATGATCCTTTGTATTACTGTGATGTTGGCTGTAACTTCTCTTTCATTTCTGATTTAATTTATATGGGCTCCCGTTTTTCTTGATGAGTCTAGCTAAAGGTTTATCAACTTTGTTTATCTTTTCAAAATACCAGCTCTTAGTTTCACTGATTTTTTGAAATTGTTTTCTAGCCTCTATTTAATTTATGTCTGCCTCATTTGCTGTCTGACCCTACCTCATACAGTGGCTGCTGGCCTGCTGGAGTGAGTGCCTGTGTCCCAGCATGGCTGGTTTCATGGTCTGGTGACACAGGGCTGGCATTGACCCACTGGTTGGTAGCCAGTTATGTGGCCCTGGGGGGTCCTGGGACTGGGGCCAGCCTGCTGATGGTAGGGGCTGGGTCCTGACCTGGCTGGCTGCCAGATCACTGGTAGGTGGGATAGCCCTTAAGGTACAAATTCTCTGGAATGTTTTCCTGAATCATCCCCGTAGAATGCAGTGGACCTTGTGCTCCCATAATCCTTTGAACATGCTTTCATCACGGCAGATAGCATGCTCTGCCCTATGTGGGGTTTGCTTTTCATCTGATCTGGTGGACCAAGAGCTCCTTCAAATCTCTATTACTAGCATGTAGTGCAGTAATAGCCACTAAATAAACATTAATTGAATCGATGAGTTTATGAACAAAATGTGCATGGCATAGTCAAGTTGGTTGGAGTGCTGAATTTCTAAAGGAGTTGTTACAAATAAGAAAAGGAAAACTGGTTGAATATTAATATTTCAAAATACTTTTCAAAGTCCCTGTGAAGAACATTAAGTTTTTTAGAAGAACTGATCTTGAGATACAGTGACAGTTATAGCTGCTGGCAGATTCAGTTGAATATGAAATTTGTTTAATTTCATATTGGAAACATCTGTATTTGCTTGTATCAGTGCTCTGCATAGTTTTCCTCTTTTTTTTAGTGTCCTCATCTGAGAAATAAGAATATTATCACTTTCCCTTTATGTATAATGTACATTATAAAAGCAAATATGAAAAGTAGTAAATATGAAAAGTACAATTTGTGATTCATAGAAGTGAAGATGATATTGTACATATTTTTGAAGATTTTCCAAATTTTACACATAACTTGTTATCTCTGAAATTTTTGGACAATATAAACACTTGTAGGCTGTGAAGTTTATTTACTATACAGATGCATTAATTTAGAGTAAGGGCAGCAAAGTTTGTCTGTAAAGTATGAGATAGCAAATATTTGAGGCTTTTTGCAAGTCAGCTGATCTCAGTCTCAACTGCTTAATTCTGCCTTATCAGTGCAAAAGCTGACCTAGGCAATATGTAAACAAAGGGGTGAGGCTGTGTTCCGATAAATTTTTACTTACAAGAAAAAAAGACAAGTAGGATTTGGTTCATGGGCATTAATTGTGACTTCTGATTCAGGCCAAAGGCAAGAATAAGTTAATAAAGGTTACAAGATTTGTAACTTAGAGGATGGTTTTGGTGCTGGAAACGTATCTCATTTTTAAGGTTATCAATTCTTTATGTTGTACAAAGAAACTTATAATTCCCCATTCATTTTTAATTTAAAGCATTTCTGTGTGTAGGGTAATTTTACCTGATGCTTTGCCATGTAAAAGAAACATGATTATAAATTATTACTCATTTTTTAATGTAGCTAACAAGAAATATTTAGTTCAAATTAGTTTGTATTTTCAGTTTGACTCTTGGGACTAGAGCATCCATTTTTGCTGAAAACACTTACTGTATACTTGTAATTGTCCACGAAAGGAATTTTTTCCACGTGAGTTTTCAGCTCGGCACTCATATATGCCTGCATCGTCCAGCTGCACATTGGGTATTTCCAGTACTGCCTGAGATTTACGCAGACGTGCTTTACCAGGAATATAACCATTAACCTTCATCCATGTGATTGATGGAACTGGGCTACAGTAAGGAAGAAAAATACCATTAATACACTTTCCACTATTAAGAACATAGATTCTGTTATCTGGTAATTTAAGCACTTAATAGGCTGAGTGAGATAAAGTGTCATCACAATTAAGGACCATGTGCTGGTTGATATACTTCACTTTCTATGTGGATCGTCTGGTAAGTAGTTAGATTACAAGGAGGATAGTTTCCTTTTCTTTTGTATTTCAGGAAAGCAATTCAGAGACTCTATTTTACATATATATATATTCCTATATATTATACTTTATTTTTTTAACTTTGTAAATTTGTTTAAATGGCAAAAATAACTTGGATAAATTACAAAATAATATATGCTTATTATAAAAGTTGAACAAAAGAGTCAGAAAAAGTGAATTAAGAACTTATTTTGCTCCCACCCCTTCAAGTATCTTCTTTCTGCAAAAAGAAATACAGTTAGCAAGTAATTTCCCACCTTGTCATGGTGATGCATATATAAACACATATGGTGAGTTATTTTATTAATAAAATATCAAATCCAAGAACAATTCCTGACTTATTCTGGCTAATAGCTGCATATTATTCCCTTATATAGATGTATCAGAATTTAATCAACCATCCCCTATAGTTAGACATTCAGCATAGTCCCAACCATTTTCCTTTTTTTTTTTGCTACTAAGAAATAATATTTCTATAAGCAACCTTGTACATATATCATATACCATTGCTTTTTATTTTCTACAGCATTCACATAAGTGGAATTGATAGATCAAAGGGCGTGCACATTTTTCATTTTAATAAGTACTGCCAGATTGTTTTCCAATAATATAGTAACAGTTTCCACACTTATATGTAATATATGAAACTGTTTTCCCATATCTTTGCCACCACATTATGTGAACAATCTGTTTAATTTTTGTCAGCATTGAAAGGTTAAAAGTGGCACTCTGTTAAAATTTCTCTGGACTCTAAGAAAGTTGAACATCTTTTCATAATTATATTGCCTATTTGAATCTGCTTTTCTGGGAATTGTTTGCTTATGTTATTTTAAAATTATTTCTTCACTTTTCTATTTGCCTGTTTGTATTGTTTAATTTCTTAGAGTTCTTTGTGTATTAGGGCTATTATGACTTTGTTTCTCAGGAAAATTCTTTCTCAGTATATTGATAGTTTATGATGGTATCTGTGATACAATTTTATAAATATTTTTAGGAGAAACAAACATATTTGTAGTTTCCTTCATGACTTCTGAATTTTTGTTTGCTTGTAAAATTATCTGTAAACCCAAGTTTATGTCCATATTTCCTTCAGCGTTTCTGGTAGTATTGTTAAAAAATTATTTTTTAGCAGTTGGATCTTTAATCCATCTGGACTATATTCATATTTTTGACGTGAAATAGAAAGTGCAACTAATTATTTTAGTACCCTTAAAACTCCTTTTCTGACAATTTTTGGAATGTTGCCTTTGTTATATAATTGGTTCTCACATGCTTAAATCTGTTTTAGCCTTCACAGTTCTGTTCCACTTGTTTATTTATTACTATCTACATTTAATGTACTTTATGCTCTGTACCCAGTCTGCTTTTTTAGTTCGATTTCTCACTACTTCCTTCCATATCTCCTGACCCAGAAACACAACTTTGTGTGTTCCCAGTCATATCGGTTAAAATGCTACTAATTCTTTGACACCCATTCTAAATGCCTCCTCTTCAGTAAAGTCTTTCCCTATTTGTGCAGTCGGCTGGGATTTTTTTTTCCTTTTAAACATCAAAGTGCTTTGTGTATACTACTTGGATGTTTTGTAACATTTTACGATGGATTATAATTGCTAAATGTAGGATATTTTCCACTAATTTTCCTGACTGGAGCAATAGCAATATTCACTATTATAAACAATGCTATGGTAAACACCCTGTTTATTTTTAACACTTTTCTTACTTGTTTCTTAGGAATAAAATATAGAATTGAAATTGCTGTACTAGAGTTGACAATTTTTGCTTCAATATCCAGGAAAACTGAACCTTGCATTTTCAAATAACACTTACATTGGCCTGATATATCATTCTTTTAATGTGTAAAAGAATGGATTTGATATATTTTTAAATTTAAGATTTTTGCATCTATATTCAAAGGTGAGATTGTCTGTACTCATTAGGTTTGTTGGTTTGCATGTGTGCATATTTGTTAGTGAGTTGGTGGTTGCTTTGTTTACAAGATAGCATTGACAGATTTGGTATCATAGTGATGGGTGATAGCTTGGTAAACATGCCAGAACATTCCTGTCTCTTATGCTCATAGCTTAAATAATAGAGAAATTATATGTTCCTTAGAACACTGAGAGGACTCACAAAAATTCACCTGCACATGCCACCATCAGTAGAGTTAGTTTTTTGAAAGTGTTTTCAATTTCTTCCATGTTTTCTTTAATTATTTGTATATAAATTTTTGCTTGTGTCAACTTTGGCAATTCATGTTTACCTAGAAAATCAAGCATTCCATCCATAATTTCAATGTTTTAGCAGTGAGTTATATAAATGCCAATTGTTTAAAGGTTTAAAAAATTCTTCTATCATAAGTGGTCACATGTTTTAGTAGTAGTTAAGCCTGTATTCTGCATCCAGACTTCTCAGGATAAAAACAGCTCTGCAACTACAAGGTTGTTGTTTTTTTTTAATAGATCTTTATTGGAGTATAATCGCACAACAAAGTGAATCAGCCATATGCATACACATGTCCCCATATCCCCTCCCTCTTGAGGCTCCCTCCCATCCTCCCCACCCCACCCCCTACATCATGGCAAAGCACAGGGCCGATCTCCCTGTGCTATGCTGCTGCTTCCCAGTAGCTAACTATTTTACATTTGGTAGTGTTTATATGTTGATGTTACTCTCACTTCATCCCAGCTTCACCGTCCCACCCCATGTCATCAAGCCCATTCTCTATGTCTACCTCTTTATCCATGGCCTGCACCTAGGTTAATCAGTACCATTTTTTTTTTTTTTTAGATTCCATATATATGTGTTAGCACATAGTATTTGTTTTTCTCTTTCTAACTTACTTCACTCTGTATGACAGACTCTAGGTCCATCCACCTCACTGCAAATTACTCAATTTCGTTTCTTTTTACAGCTGAGTAATATTCCACTGTATATATGTGCCACATCTTCTTTATCCATTCATCTGTCGATGGACATTTAGGTTGGTTCCATGTCCTGGCTATTGTAAATAGTGCTGCAATGAATATTGTGGTACATACCTCTTTTTGAATTATGGTTTTCTCAGGGTATATGCCAAGTAGTGGGATTTCTGGGTCATATGGTAGTTCTATTTTTAGTTTTTAAAGGAACCTCCATACTGTTTTCCATCATGGTTGTATCAGTTTACATTCCCACCAACAGTGTAGGAGGGTCACCTTTTCACCATTCTCTTTCCAGCATTTATTGTTTCTAGCGTTTTTGATAATGGCTATTCTGACCAGTGTGAGGTGATACGTCATTGTAGTTTTGATTTGCATGCAACTACAAGTTTTTTAATATCTCATTTCATTTTTTCAGTTACCCCAAATGTAAAATATGGTCAAAATAATAATACATAACTCAGAGGGTAATTATAAACATTTAATGATTTAAAGTACTACCTGGCACAGAGCAAGTAGGTGAAAAAAATTTTTGCAATAATATGGTGATAATATTTGTATTTTCTTTACAATTTTAATGGTATGACTATGTGCTTTCTCAATCTCCCCCTCCCCTTTTTAGCATTCTTTGCTGGTTAGGGGCAGGATATACCAGGGAATACAATAAAATTCAAACACAAAGATGCTATGTAACCTTAGGAAAGTTATCTAAGTTCTATGATATGGTTTCCCCAACTGTAAAATGAGGGTATTTATTTGTTCTTTCAGAATGCAAATATCTTGAGGGCAGAGGCATCATTTCTCTTGTTCAGCAGTATGTCCACAGTATCTCATAGAGTGCTGGGCACATAGTTGGTACTTAATAAATGTTTATGAAGTAAATGAATGAATAAGTTTCATAACATGACTTTGAGCATTAAGTGAGCTAAGTTCTTATAAACTGCTTAGCAAAATACATTGCAAGTAGTAAATACCCAATAGATGTTAGTGACAATGATTAGTTTTGTCAAAGGTTTGTCTCTTTTACTGGTCTTTAAAAAAACATTTTTAATTTTTAATTTTTTGGTGTGTGTTTTAGAGTTTCTATTTTTTTATTTCCTTATTCCTGTTTCTTGATTAGCACATTTATTATTGTACTCTAATTTTTTTAGCTAGAGGTGTGATATAGTTATTTTTTATGGTTAATAATAAAAGTATGACTGCTTTTACCTCTGATATCAGAGGTAACCACATGCCATATATTTTGACATGTAGAGATAGTGACTTGTAGTTTCTGCTTTTTGGAACTTGTTAAATTAATCTTTGTAGCTAAATATAGAATGAATTACTGTGAAAGTTATATGTCCTTTGGAAAAAGAAGGTATATTTTATTTTTGATAAATGTTTTAAAATTAACTTTTAGATAGCTTTTGTTAATTGTTTAATTCAAATCTTATTTATTGAATAATTTTCAATGAAGTTATTAGTACATGGAATTGAGTGAAAGCAAACAAGTCAGAAGCCAATTAGATTTTGAGATGACTACATTGCCAAAGAAACCAAGTGTCTCAGTTTAAAACAGCAACAAATCTTTGAGCATTTGAGCCTTAAAACAAATTTTAAGCTTCCAAATGTAGATCAACAGGAATTTGAACGACAAAATCTGTACAACCCCCAAGGAGGGAACACTCCTCAATACACATTTCAACTGTGGCCATGAAATAGAACAAGAAAGAAAAATGTCAGAAAGGGAAGTCAAGATACCCTGGAGGATAGACAAAGTAATTTCTTACAAAGAGTAATATCAGTGTATAATTAAGAACTCTCTCATTCTTCCCACACACACAAGAGAGAAAAGCTTTACAATGAATGATCTTACAGGAGAATTTCATATTTGTGATGGATCAGTGAGTAGTTTGGGGCTCCTGTTCTTCTCTTTTCTGAGTGGAATATTTTTTCTTTAGATAATGAACTTCTCTTTTAAGTACATATGTTACAGAATCAAGATGATCCATATCTAGACCGGATGGAGATGTGGACATCTTGGACTTGAGTGGATGCAGAAGCCAGATGAGATTTAGTTAGTCTCCCTTGGGAAAAGGAACGAGTGCATTCAATGTGTTGTAAGAACCAAAATATTCTTCAGAAGAATAGATTAACTAAGTGTTCAAAACCCACATTTTCCTTTTTCCCTGGACACATAATTACGCCTCATTTTCCCAGCATCCCTTAAGTAGGGGCATGGTATTGAGTTCTGGTCAATAGAATACGGAAAGAACAATGTACCAAATGTGATCCAGGAACGAATTTTCCACATGATCCTCCATTTTCACTTTTCCTGGGTCTGCTGAATAGATGTTAATGTCAATAGTAACTCTTGCAGAAATAGGTATATATAAAATGCTTTTATGTCTTTGTTGTAGGGAGGAATTAGCTTTTAAAGCAACATATAAAACATTGCTACCCATAAAAATATTTATACATTTGACTGCATTAATATTAACAATCTTTTTATTAAAAGAACACAACTGGGGAGGAGTTACTTGCCACACAAATAACTGACAAAGCCTACAGATTAAATAAAGAACTCTTACAAATGTATAAGAAATCAACTCATAAAAATGAGAAAAAGACAAAAGAAAAAAACATAAATTATCAAGAAACATATGACAGCACATTGACTCTCATTAATAATCAGGGAAATGTAAATTTAGATTACAATGAAATTTTATTTCATGCCTAACAGATTTGCAAAATGTAGTACTTTGAAAAACCTGGTAATTGTAGACATGGATGCCAATCAATAAGAAGTCTTATACACATGGTAGGGTTTTATATTTGTACAACAACTTTGGAAAACTTGGAATCATCTTACAAGTGAGAATAATTACATATTCTATGATCTGGAAGATCACTAATGAGATGGAATGGAATTACTAATTACAATCCCCAGAGAAACTCTTGTACATGTCCACAAAGAATAATGTACACTATTTTCATAGTGGTATTTAAAAATAAACCTTTTTTAAGATATAATTTACAAAAAATAAAATAAATCTATTTAAGTGTACAATTTGAAGAGTCTTGACAAATGTACATGCCTATTCAACCATCACCTTAATTAGGTTAACAGGATATAGAATATTTCTTTCACCCCCAGAAGTTTCCTCATGCCCCTTCCTTATCGCCCTCACTCTTGCCCCAGGTGATCAATTATCTGACTTCCATAATTTAAGATTACTTTGTCTTTTTTAATCTGTAATGTAAATTGAATCATACAGTCTGTACCCTTTTTAGTCTGGCCTTTTCTCTCACATAAGATTTGTGAGATTAATCTATGTTGTTGTGTGGATTAATAGGTCATTTCTTTTAATGGTTGAGTAGTATTTTAATACATGGATAAGCCACAATTTGTTTACCCAGTCTTGACTATTGGACATTTGGGTTGTTTTCAGTTTTAAGCGATTATGAATAAAAACGCTTTGTACATTCATGTACAACTTATTGGTGGACACATTTTTATGTCTCTTGGGTAAGTAACTAGGAGTATAATTTCTAGGTTAAATGTAAGGTAAATGTTTAACTGTATAAAAAACTGCCAGACTATTTGCCATAATAACTATATAAATTTATACTTCCACCAGAAATCTATAAAATTTCCAGCTGTTTTACATCCTTGAAAAATACTTGGTATTGTCAATCTTTTAAATTTTATTCAATATGAATATCCACATGTTGCAGTACTGTTTGCTCAAAATAGCACTCTTTCCCCATTGAATTACTTGGCATTTTTGTGACAAACTAATCTTATGTGTGGGTCTATTTATGGACTATCTTCTGTTCCCTTAATCTGTAAACCTGTCTTATGCCAGTTCCTCACTTTCCTGATTACTACTGCTTTTAGAGAAAATCTTGAAATCAAGTGTGTTAAGTCTTTTATGTTCATTCTTTTTTTTTAACCAAATTGTTGTAGCTATTCTATATTCTTTGAATTTTAATGTAAATTTTAAAAGTAGCTTGCTAATTTAAGTTTCCTGGGATTTTGACTGAATTATGTTGAATTCATATGTGAATTTAGGGAGATTGACATCTGAACACTACTGAGTGTTGTCATCCATAAACATGGTATATCTCCTCAGTTATTTAGATATTCTTTCATTTCTCTCAGCAATATTATGTGATTTCTCAGTGTATAAGTCATGTGTATATTTTGTATAGTTTATCCCTAAATATTAACTTTAGTAATTTTTGGTAGATTCTCAACATAGTACACATACATATCTACAGCATCTGCAGAGACTGTTTTACTTCTTCCCTTCCTGTCTCTAAGACATCTTATTTCTTTTTATGGCTTATTTTACTATCTAGGATCCATTCCCATTAAATGTTGAACATAAGTAGTTAGGGAAAAAAAGAAAGAGAAAAAAAGAAAGGAGGACATTTTTGGTTTTATCATTTAGTATGATGTTACATTACATTACATTAACTATATCACACATTATGTTTTCATTATTATTCAGTTCAAAATATTTTCTAATTTTCCCCGTGATTTACTCTTTAATCATTTGGTTATTTACTTGTGTGGGTTTTTTTTTTTTTTTGAATTTCCAAATATTTTGGTGACTTTTCAAGTATCCTTTTGTTATTGATGTACAGTTTAATTTTGTTTCAGTTAAAGATTCCACATATACATGATATCATATGATATTTGTCTTTCTGTGTTTGATTTACTTCACTCAGTATGACATGATATCACTTATATGTGGAATCTAAAAAAAAAAAGTGTGCAAATGAACTTATTTACAAAACAGAAGTAGAGCCACAGATGTAGAAAACAAACTTTATGGTTACCACAGGATTATCGGGGGAAGGATAAATTGGGAGGTTGGGGCTGACATAAACATACTACTATATATAAAGTAGATAACTAATAAGAACCTACAGTATAGCACAAGGAACTCTACTCAATACTCTGTAATGGCCTATAGGGGAAAAGAATCTAAATAAAGAGTGTAAACGTATAACTGATTCACTCTGTGGTACACCTGAAACTAACACAAAATTGTAAATCAATTATATTCCAGTAACAATTTTTTTAAAAAGAATATACTCTCTAAATTTTCAGTTCTGTAATAAGGAGTGATACTTCTTTTATGGTCTATCATATAGTTAATCTTTGTGAATGTTCCATGAATAGATTTTTTTAATGTGTTCTGTAGTTAGTAGCTGTAGTGTTCTTTAAATATAAATTATGTTAAGTTGGTTAATAATTGTATTCAAGACTTCTGTACTTTACTTATTTTCTGTCTTTTTGTTCTTGTAATGTATAAATTACTGGAGAAGAATATTACTTTATTTTTTCCATCCTGCTATTCTTATAATTTATAAGTTACTGGAGAAGAGTGTTAAAATTTCCAATTATAATTGGGGATTTGTCAATTTCTTCTTTAATATCAAATTGTCCTTCATATATGTTAAAGCTTTGTCATTAGGTGCATATACATTTTAGATTTCTAATATCATCTTGAGAAATTAATCTTTTTATATCTATCTTCATATTAGGTAACATTCCTTGTGCTAAAGTATACTACCTGATATTAAGATAGTAACTTTAACTTTCTTATGAGTAATGTTTATATCTTTTTTATCTTCTTGCTTTCAACATATATATTCTTGATAGATGATAGATAGATAGATAGATAGATAGATAGATAGATAGATAGATATACACACACATTTAAAATGGTATTCTTGCAAATAGTATATTATAGTATTATAGGGTCTTGCTTTTTCATCCAATTTGACAATGTCCACCTTTGGTGTGTTTTAGTGAATTTATATTTAATACAGTTATCTATGGTTGGGTTTAAAGTCTAGTTTTCCTTCTACTCCATCAGTTTTTTGTTCCTTATTTGACCTTTTTCTTTTCCATATTTTCCTTTAATTACGTAATATTATTATTATTATTTTAGTATTTCATTAAGGCCCTCTATTGATTCATTAGCTATAGCCCTTTGTTCTTTTTATGTATGTATTGTTGTTCTAAAGTTTGGAATATGTATCTGACAATATTATGCTCACTTGTCTCCCTTCCCATATTTTGTGCTATTTTTATAGTATACATATTTCTACAGACTTTATAAACCCTTCACCACATTGCTATTATTTTTACTTTAGAGAAAAAAGTAGAAATTTTAGAAATTAAAAAAAGCAAATACATTTTCTATTTACACACATTAAAAAAGAAAAAAAGTGATTTCTAGCTTTTCATTCATTTGTGGGGATTGGAGTTTCCAAATAATATTAGTTTTCCTTCAGCTTAAAAATCATTCTTTAGCATTTCTTATAATGCTGTCTACTACAAAAAATTATTCAGGATTTGTGTTTTTGTTTGTTTTGTTTTGTTTTTGCTTGACCATGGTTTTATTTTGCTTTCATGTTTGAAGAATATTTTCACTGGAAAAATAATTCTGGGTAGACTATCTTTAAATTTTTTCTTTTAATCTTTTTTTAGCAATTAGATTATGATGTGCCTTATACTGCTTGTATTCCATTGAGCTTCAGAGATCTGTGGAGTTATGTTTTTCAATAATCTGATAACTTTTGACCATAATCTTCAAATATTTTTATGCCTATCCCTATCTTCTGGGACTAAACTTCCATATATATTAGATAACTTAAAGATTGTTCCATAGATTTCTTAGGCATAATTCAATATTTTTTCTCTATATATTTTATATAGTTTCTATTGCTCTCTCTTCAAGTTTATTAATCTATTCTTCTGCAGTGTCTAACCTGATATTAAGCCAAACAAGTAAAATTTTAAATTTAGTCATTAATATATTTGTAAGAGCTGTTTTTAAATGTTCTTTGTAAATGTATAATACATGATATTTCTGTGTGTTTTTTGACTGATTTTCTCCTGTTTATAGTTCATTATTTTGTTTCTTCATATTTCTAGCAATATTTGTTATATCCTATACATTGTCAGGTACCTGATTTTTAAAATTTGTCCCTTAACAATTGGTAGATTTTGTTCTGACATGAAAATTTACTTGTAGCTTTGCTTAATACTTCTGAGTATTGTTTGTAATCTTTGTTAGGATGTGTTCAGAGGAGTCTTTATTTTAGGACTAGGTTAACCCTTGTACTAAGGTCTGGTCTTTTTTAGGTTCTCTGATGAATTAACCATTTGTTCATAAAATTTTATCACTCTGATTGGTTGGGGGTTTCATTTCTTTTGACTCTGTGCAATATCCAGTATTTTTTCAGCTTCTTGGTGGTTTTTCTCCAGTAGTTTTTCTTAGAGTGTGAAGTCTTACTCTATACATACACTGCTTATTATTTGGTCAAGTACTCAATGATATCCCAATGTAGATTTGAACAAATCATCCTCTGTGTTGCTTTCCTTTTCTGTTATTCTGCCTTATAAATTTAAGTCACCTCAGCCTCTCTGCTACCCTTTCTTTGTCTTTTCAGCTCACTGAGACTGTTGTACTCTTCTTGGGTTCTTCCTCCCTAAGTCAGTTTGTGGTAAATTCTTCCTGGCAGAAAGCTGGAATGATACACATTCGTTTCTATTTATTAGACAAAGTAAATAAACTACAAATACCCTCAACAAAGGTTGTGGAAACAAAAGGAAGTCATGAGTGATTACGTATATTATAATATGAATTTAGCAATATTTTAAAATTAAGAAAAATAAAGAATATTTTGATATATATTCACATGTTATAAGATAATTTTGTTAAAGCAAATCACAAGGATGATAAACAAATACTTCAGGCTGTTGGCTCCTCATAGGGAAAGGCAGGTAGGATTGGTGAAGACCATATAATGACTTCAAGATTATTGTTACTCTTGGTACTGTTTTGATTCTTAAGTTTGTTGCAGGGTTCTTAAGAATTCTTTTATATTAAAGATATGTTATATTAAAATGTATAGATCAAAAGTGTCTGATATTTTTATCTCTCAGTCATGTATTCTCAGACATAACTGTCATCCTTTTCTAAATAAAAATTTGTTGGATAAATAAACCTACTTTAACATCTAATTTTCTTTTTATATTCATTTTATTATTTATTATTTATAAGTTTATAATTTATTATTTATAAGTTTATTTATTATTATCATCAGGTTCTATAATCACTATTTGCTTATGTGATGGCATTTCTAGTACAGCTTTTTTAAAAAAATAATAGATGTATATCTAAAAGAATTTACATGAAGTCACTCATATTTTCCTACCAACCTATATAGTAATATAGGTTTTCAATTCAATCTTGGAGGTCAATTGATTTCTGACACTTTACATTAAGTTTTTTCATCTCTACATTTACTACCAGTTATTTAATCTACACATAAATAATTTAATGCATTAGAGAAGTACCACTGAAAAGAAAGCTTGGTTCTTTCATATGAGAATATTCTCTTCTTGATATTATTTTCTTACCTCAAGATTTCTATATTCCCTTCTCAGTAAAATATAAAATTACTGAACTAAACACTTATCTTGCATGACATATTTTTTCTGTCTCTAATCTTTACATCATTTCTAGCTTAGTTTGTATTTTGACTATAATAAATGGAATTATAGCTGACCATTAATGATTTATCTAAGAACATACTAACTCAAATAGTAATGGCCAAAGTTAAAATTGCCATTCTGTACTTTCTTAAGTTTTTAATGTCTTAATTTTCAGTAGTATATTCATAGACTTTCTGACTCCTGTTTGAATCATTCTAGCTACTTTATTTTGTAACAAAATCTTAATTCCTATATAGCACCTCTTTCAATCTCCCAGGGAAAGAACTCAGCATTCATAGATAAAAAAATGTGAGATGAAAGGCAAGGCCGTGGGATAGTGATAAGCAGTTTCAGCTTATGAGATTGCAGGGGACATGAGAAAACACTTCTGGAAGTAGGAATAAAAAATTGCACTTTGATGGCATAAGAAGAAAGAAGATCTAGGAAGGAAAAAATAAAGAGAACTTCAGTATTAAGAGTGATTATGGTCAAAGTTTCAAGAGTTTCAAGTGTGTTCATTAACTTCTTCAGTAAAATTTTTCTTAGTCCTTACTGCATGCCAGAACTGTATTAGAAGTGAATATCAATAAAATAACTAATAGAATGTATTAGGGAATTCATAACAATTATAAAGGCCAAAAAATGAACTAAATGATTGAAATACAAAAGGAGATGGCGTTAAGAGAACATAGTCAAGAAGACTGTTTATATTAGACTGGAAGGTGAGGGAATGCAGTTCAGAAGAGATGAAACATGAGGTGAGCTTTGACGGTTAGGAAAATTTATCCAGGCAGCAAAAGTATGTTCCTGGCAGTGAAATCCATGTGCATAAACACAGAAAAGCAGGAGATAGCATGTCAGATTGATGGAACATCACATAATGTAATGTATGTTACACTGCATGATGTGTGCAGGAAAGTGCTGGTAAGTTTATGAAAAGTGCAAGTTTTCCCTTCAAAAACAAAGACATATTCAATAAATTTTCAATGCTGTTTACTTCCTTTTTTACTTTCTTATATTCTCAAGATTAGTATTCTAAAATTTTTACCTCCAAGTTGTTAGAAGCTTTGGAAAGTAAAAATTTCAAAAAGCATGGGTGGAGTGGCTGAAGACTTAATTGGAAAATTTTCTGTATGCAATGATATGCACAAGCTATTATTAAATGAAATAGTGATCCTGAACCTAGTAGCAGTTCTAACTTTTTACAGACATTTTGGAGAGCTCATATTTATTTATGTTGTTCATGACACCTTAGGGGAAATAATTTTTGCTGTTTTCAAAATTACATCTTTATAATCAAGTATGATTCATTCATTTTTCTTTGTAGGTATATAGGATTTTTAAAATATCTGAGAATATGGTAAAATTTGAATCTACTTAATATTATAATATTATTCAAGGAAAATTTCTTTTCAATAATAACTTGAAATGGGTTTTTTGCTTAAAAAGAGGACTGATTTTAGCTACACTAAGAAAATGAGTAGAAATGTCAGCTTTGATGGTAAGGCAGAGACAGTTATATTTTTCCTTATTTTAGACTGTCAAAATTATATCTGTTAAACAATACATTTTATTTTCATGTAGAATAAGCAATGCAACTTAAAGAAAGTAAAGGAGTTTTTCTTACTAATATTGTACTGAGGATGGCACTATTCATTTGGCTCAAAAATATCCCTGCTAACAGTAAAAGACTGTGAAGCTACGTTGAAACTCTGACACACGCTTTTTGTTATGTGCTGTCAAAGTGACAAGATAAAAAGTGCCTCCAAATGTAGCTCTAGAAAGTAAGAAAAGTGTTGGATGAACTTTAGCCACTGTTGAATTCATTAAAGGTATTTTTTAAAGATGATTTTTATACATATTATAAGGTAGTGTGTGGAATCTCTCAAGGTAGAAGGAATACTTAGCTGTAAAGATTTAATGATTTCAAAGGAAACTACTCCCCAACTGCAAATCACCATACTTAGAAAAAACTGTAGGTATATCTAATGGAGCTTCCTATTTTCCTTGCATAAGTCACAAGTGAGATATGAATTTTACATCTGATGTGAAAATATACACAGTTATGGCTCCTTTGTGACTTGCACAGAAAAGAAGGAAACATTGTATAGCTTTGATAGAAACTGAAAAAACTAAGTTTTATAACTTTTCTCTAAGAAAGCACATAAAAAGCCATCATTAAAAAAAATGTATTGAGCTAAAGTGCTTTTTTCTTTTATGATCCTGTAACTCAAAAAACAAAAAAAAGAATAAAACTCAACTGCTAATGTAGGTGATCACTACTAGCTACATAATATGCAAAATCTTTGAAGGAAGAAGTTTTCTATGTAAAAGTTCAGAAACTTTCAGCAACAGTGAGCATGATGCCCAGATCTTTCTTGAGAGGGTTTCACCTTTGAGGGAAGAAACCAGTGTCACAATCACCAACAATTGGACTAGTTAGCATTTATGGAGGAGAAATTAATTTCATCTAACTTACGTATAAACTTTAGATCTGTCTGCTTTCTGATTCTTGACTAATGTATTGACTCATAGCCTTACTCTGCTTAGGAACTAAGAGTCACAGTTCAGAATATGTCTATCTTAGACAAGTAATCAAGTTTGGGTAAAGAATCTTGGTAGTCTCTGTGAGGTTATGGTCCGGCATGGTCTTTATATTGGATTGGCCAAAAAGTTCTTTCGTGTTTTTCCATAAGATGCAATGGAAAGAGACGGTCACGGAGCTGCCGAAGACACAAGAGACTTTTTCTTGCCTCTTTGTTTCCTGGTGCACGAGGATAGGGGTTTAAGCACACCGCTTAAAGGAGCTCCAGCAACGGGCGCGAGTCGCGGCTATCAGCATGGACACCAGAGACAGACATGAGATGCTAAGACTGCTGCTGCCGCCACCAAACAGCCTGTGTGCGAGCACAGGACACTCTCCACATCTCCCCTCCTGGGAGCCTGTGCAGCCTGCCACTGCCAGGGTACTGGGATCCAGAGACAACTTCCCCAGGAGAAATCACGGCACGCCTCAGGTTGGTGCAACATCACGTTGGCCTCTGCCGCCGCAGGCTCGCCCTGCATCCGTACCCCTCCCTTCCCCCCGCCTGTGTCAGAGCCCCCGAATCAGCTGCTCCTTTAACCCCATCCTGTCTGAGCAAAGAGCAGACGCCCTCGGACGACCTACGTGCAGAGGCGGGGCCAAGTCCAAAGCTGAACCCCAGGAGCTGTGCAAACAAAGAGCGGGGGGGGGGGGGTCTCTCCCAGCAGCCTCAGAAGCAGTGGATTAAATCTCCACAATCAACTTGAAGTGCCCTAAATCTGTGGAGTACCTGAATAGACAGTGAATCATCCCAAGTTGAGGAGGTGGACTTTAGGAGCAAGATATTATTATTTTCTCCCTTTTCTCTTTTTGTGACTGTGTGTGTGTGTGTGCTGCTGTGTGAGATTTTGCCTGTATAGCTTAGATTTCACCATTTGTCCTAGGGTTCTGACTGCCCTTTTTTGTAGTTTTTTTAACTTAAAAAATTTTTTCTTCTTAATAATTATTTTTTATTTAAATAACTTTATTTTATCCTACTTTATTTTATCTTCTTTCTTTCTTTCTTCCTTTCATCCTTTCTTCCTTCCTTCCTTTCTTCCCTCCTTCTTTCCTTCTTTTCATTCTTCCTTTCTTCCTCTCTTTCTTCCTTCCTTTCTTCTTCCCTTCCTTCCTCTCTTCCCTCCTTCCTTCCTTTCTTCCATTCTTCCTCCCTTCCTTCATCCCTTCCTCCCTTCCTTCCTTTCTTCCTTCCTCCCTTCCTTCCTCTTTTCCTTCCTTCCTTCCTTCCTTCCTTCCTTTCTTCCTCCCTCCCTTCCTTCCTCTCTTCCTTTCTTCCTCCCTTCCTTCCTCTCTTCCTTGCTTCCTCCCTTCCTTCTTCTCTTCCTTCCTTCCTACCTTCTTTCCTATCTTCCTTCCTTCTTCCCTTCCATCCTCCATTCCTTTCTCTCTTACTTTCTTCCTTCTTTACTTCCTTTCATTCCTTTCTATTTTTTCTGTCTTTTATTCTGAGCTGTGTGGATTAAAGCCTCTTGGCACTCCAGCCAGGCGTCAGGGCTGTGTTTCTGAGGTGGGAGAACAAACTTCAGGACACTGGTCCACAAGCGACCTCCCAGCTCCATGTAATATCAAATGTGAAAATCTCCCAGAGATCTTCAACTGCACACCAAGACCTAGCTTCACTCAACGACCAGCAAGTTACAGTGCTGGACACCCTATGCCCAACAACTACCAAGACAGGACTACAGCAGCATCTGTTAGCAGAGAGGCTGCCTAAAAATCATAATAAGGCTACCAACATCCCAAAACACAACACCAGACGTGGAACTGCCCACCAGAAAGACAAGATCCAGCCTCATCCACCAGAACAGAGGCACTAGTCCCCCCAACCAGGAAACGTACTCAATCCACTGAACTAACCTTAGCCACTGGGGACAGACGCCAAAAACAACAGGAACTACAAGCCTGCAGCCTGCAAGAAGGAGAACCCAAACACAGTAAACAAGATGAAAAGACAGAAAAATACACAGCAGATGAAGGAACAAGGTAAAAACCCACCAGACCTAACAAATGAAGAGGAAATAGGCAGTCTATGTGAAAAGGAATTCAGAATATTGATAGTAAAGATGATCCATAATCTTGGAAATAGAATAGACAAAATGCAAGAAACATTTAACAAGGACCTAGAAGAAATAAAGAGGAAGCAAGCAATGATGAGCAACACAATAAATGAAGTTAAAAATACTCTAGATGGGATCAATACCAGAATAACTGATGCAGAAGAACAGATAAGTGATCTGGAAGATAAAATACTGGAAATAACTACAGCAGAGCAGAATAAAGAAAAAAGAATGAAAAGAACTGAGGACAGTCTCAGAGACCTCTGTGACAACATTAAACGCACCAACATTCAAATTATAGGGGTCCCAGAAGAAGATGAGAAAAAGAAAGGGACTGAGAAAATATTTGAAGAGATTACAGTTGAAAACTTCCCTAATATAGGAAAGGAAATAGTCAATCAAGTCCAGGAAGCACAGAGAGTCCCATACAGGATAAACCCAAGGAGAAACACGCCAAGATACATAATAATCAAACAGTCAAAAATTAAATACAAAGAAAACATATTAAAAGCAGCAAGGGAAAAACAACAAATAACACACAAGGGAATCCCCATAAAGTTAACATCTGATCTTTCAGAAGAAATTATGCAAGTCAGAAGGGAGTGTCAGGACATATTTAAAGTGATGAAGGAAAAAAACCTACAACCAAGATTATCCTACCCAGCAAGGATGTCATTCAGATTTGATGGACAAATTAAAACCTTTACAGACAAGCAAAAGCTGAGAGACTTCCGCACCACCAAATCAGCTTTACAACAAATGCTAAAGGAACTTCTCCAGGCAAGAAACACAAGAGAAGGAAAAGACCTACAAGAACAAACTCAAAACAATTAAGTAAATGGTAATAGGAACATATATATTGATAATTACCTTAAATGTAAATAAATTAAATGTTCCCACCAAAAGACACAGACTGGCTGAATGAATAAAAACACAAGACCCATATATATATACTGTCTACAAGAGACCCACTTCAGACCTAGGGACACATACAGACTGAAAGTGAGGGGATGGAAAAAGATATTCCATGGAAATGGAAATCAGAAGAAAGCTGGAGTAGCAATTCTCATATCACACAAAATAGACTTTAAAATAAAAACTATTACAGGAGACAAAGAAGGACACTACATAATGATCAAGGGATCAATCCATGAAGAAGATATAACAATTATAAATATTTATGCACCCATCATAGGAGCACCTCAATACATAAGGCAAATACTAAAAGCCATAAAAGAGGAAATCGACAGTAACACAATCATAGTAGGGGACTTTAATACCCCACTTTCACCAATGAAAAGACCAACCAAAATGAAAATAAATAAGGAAACACAAGTTTTAAAGTATACATTAAACAAGATGGACTTAATTGATATTTATAGGACATTCCATCTAAAAACAACAGAATGCATATTTTTCTCAAGTGCTCATGGAACATTCTCTAGGATATATCATATCTTGGGTCACAAATCTAGCCTTGGTAAATATAAGAAAATTGAAATTCTATCAAGTATCTTTCTCAACAACAATGGTATGAGACTAGATATCAATTACAGGAAAAGATCTGTAAAAAATACGAACACATGGATATTAAACAATACACTACTTAATAACGAAGTGATCACTGAAGAAATCAAAGAGGAAATTAAAAAAAATACGTAGAAACAAATTACAATGGAGACACGACGACCCAAAACCTATGGGATGCAGCAAAAGCAGTTCTAAGAGGGACGTTTATAGCAATACAATCCTACCTTAAGAAACAGGAAACAACTCAAATAAACAACCTAACTTTGTAACTAAAGCAATTAGAAAAAGAAGAAGAACAACAACAAAACACCCAAATTTAGCAGAAGGAAAGAAATCATAAATATCAGATCAGAAATAAATGAAAAAGAAATGAAGGAAATGATAGCAAAGATCAATAAAACTATAAGCTGGTTCTTTGAGAAGATAAATAAAATTGATAAACCATTAGTCAGACTCATCAAGAAAAAAAGGGAGAAGACTCAAATCAATAGAACTGGAAATGAAAAAGAATAAGTAACAACTGACACTGCATAAAAACAAAAGATTATTAGAGATTACTACAAACAACTCTATGCCAATAAAATGGACAACCTGGAAGAAACGGACAAATTCTTAGAAATGCACAAGCTGCCAAGACTGAACCAGGAAGAAATAGAAAATATGAACAGACCAATCACAAGCACTGAAATTGAAACTGTGATTAAAAATCTTGCAACAAACAAAAGCCCAGGACCAGATGGCTTCACAGGTGAATTCTATCAAACATTTAGAGAAGAGCTAACACCTATCCTTCTCAAACTCTTCCAAAAGATAGCAGAGGGAGTAACACCCCCAAGCTCATTCTATGAGGCCACCATCACCCTGATACCAAAACCAGACAAAGATGTCACAAAGAAAGAAAACTATAGGCCAATATCATTGATGAACATAGATGCAAAAATCCTCAACAAAATACTAGCAAACAGAATCCAACAGCACATTAAAAGGATCATACACCATGATCAACTGGGGTTTATCCCGGAATGAAAGGATCCTTCAATATATGCAAATCAATCAACGTGATACACCATATCAACAAACTGAAGAAGAAAAACCAAATGATCATCTCAATAGATGCAAACAATGCTTTTGACAAAATTCAACACCCATTTATGATAAAAACCCGGCAGAAAGTAGACATACAGGGAACTTTCCTCAACATAATAAAGGCCATATATGACAAACCCACAGCCAGCATTGTTCTCAATGGTGAAAAACTGAAACCATTTCCACTAAGATCAGGAGCAAGACAAGGTTGCCCACTCTCACCACTCTTATTCCACATAGTTTTGGAAGTTCTAGCCACAGCAATCAGAGAAGAAAAGGTAGTAAAAGGAATCCAAATCAGAAAAGAAGAAGTAAAGATGTCACTGTTTGCAGATGACATGATACTACACATAGAGAATCCTAAGGATGCTACCAGAAAACTACTAGAGGTAATCAATGACTTTGGTAAAGTAGCAGGATACAAAATGAACGCACAGAAATCTCTGGCATTCTTATACACTAATGATGAAAAATCTGAGAGTGAAATTAAGAAAACAGTCCCATTTACCATTGCAATGAAAAGAATAAAATATCTAGGAATAAACCTACCTAAGGAGACAAAAGACCTGTAGGCAGAAAATTATAAGACACTGATGAAAGAAATTAAAGATGATACAAATAGGTGGAAAAATATACCATGTTCTTGGATTGGAGGAATCAACATTGTGAAAATGACTCTACTACCCAAAGCAATCTCAGATTCACTGCAATCCCTATCAAACTACCACTGGCATTTTTTACAGAAGTAGAACAAAAAATTTCACAATTTGTATGGAAACACAAAAGACCCTGAATAGCCAAAACAATCTTGAGAACAAAAAATGGAGCTGGAGGAATCAGGCTCCCTGACTTCAGACTATAGTACAAGGCTACAGTAATCAAGAGAGTATGGTACTGGCAGAAAAACAGAAATATAGATCAATGGAACAGGATAGAAAGCCCAGAGATAAACCCACACACATATGGTCACATTATCTTTGATAAAGGAGGGAAGGATATACAGTGGAGAAAAGGCAGCCTCTTCAATAAGTGGTGCTGGGAAAACTGGACAGGTACAAGTAAAAGTATGAAATTAGAACACTCCCTTACACCATACACAAAAATAAACTCAAAATGGATTAAAGACCTAAATGTAAGACCAGACACTATCAAACTCTTAGAGGAGTACACAGGCAGAACACTCTCTGACATAAATCACAGCAAGATCCTTTTTGACCCATCTCCTAGAGAAATGGAAATAAAAACAAAAATAAACAAATGGGACCTAATGAAACTTAAAAGCTTTTGCACAGCAAAGGCTACCATAAAGAAGACAAAAAGACAACCTTCAGAATGGGAGAAAATATTTGCAAATGAAGCAAATGACAAAGGATTAATATCCAAAATATACAAGCAGCTTATGCAGCTCCATATCAAAAAAACAAACAACCCAATCCAAAAATGGGCAGAAGAACTAAATAGACATTTCTCCAAAGAAGACATACAGATTGCCAACAAACACATGAAAGAATGCTCAACATCATTAATCATTAGAGAAATGCAAATCAAAGCTACAATGAGATATCATCTCACAGTGGTAAGAATGGCCATCATCAAAAACTCTAGAGACAATAAATGCTGGAGAGGGTATGGACAAAAGGGAACCCTCTTACACTGTTGGTGGGAATATAAATTGATACAGCCACTATGGAGAGCACTATGGAGGTTCCTTAAATAGCTAAAAATAGATTTACCACCTGACACAGCAATCCCACTACTGGGCAAATACCCAGGTAAAACCATAATTCAAAAAGACACATTAACCACAATGTTCATTGCAGCACTATTTACAATAGGCAGGTCATGGAATCAACCTAAATGCCCATCAACAGAAGAATGGATAAGGAAGATATGGTACATATATACAATGCAATATTACTCAGCCTTAAAAAGGAATGAAATTGTGTCATTTGTGGAGATGTGGATGGACATAGAGACTGCCATACAAAGTGAAGTAAGTCAGAAAGAGAAAAACAAGTATCATATATTAACACATATATGTGGAATCTAGAAAAATGCTACAGAAGAACCATTTTCAAGGCAGAAATAGAGACACAGATGTAGAGAACAACCATATGGACACAAAAGGGGGAAAGCAGAGAAGGCGTGGTGGTGGTAGGATGAATTGGGAAATTGGGTTTGACAAATATACACTGATATGTATAAAATACATAACTCATAAGAACCTGCTGTATTAAAAAATAAATTAATAAAATAAGAAAGAAAGAAAAGACAGGGTGCAATTCACGGGTGGTTTTCTCAGGATGCAAGGTGTTTTTCTGCCAGTGGTGTGTGATGTGTTTGTTTAGCCATGAAGGGAGAAGCTGATGGTAGGCTGAATATTTCACTTTCACAATTCATTCTTCTTTTTTAGAGAAATTTTCTTATCCATTCTTCTCCATGAGTCCTGGCTTTGCCTCTGGGGGCGGGGGGGTCTTTCTTGTCCATCATTCTCCAAAATACATATTAAGTGGGCATAAGAGATTGAAACTTGAAGAGGGAGGGTGCAGATTTCAAAGGTCATTTCTTCCTAGTAGAGATGTTGCTCCAGAGATGTTTTGGGCCTTGAAGAATTATAGGCTTTTTGACGAAAACCATGCATGTAATTTCTTCAATAATAAAATTCTCTCAAAAAAATGGTGTTGGTAAAACTGGACAGCCACATGTAAAAAAATAAATCTACACCAGTATCTCACATCATACACAAAAAGAATTAAAAATGGATTAAGGACTTGAATGTGACCTGAAAGTATAAACTCCGAGAAGAAAACAAAAGCAGTATGTTCTTTGTCTTTGGTCCTAGCATTATCTTTCTACATAGGTCTCCTAGGAAATTGGACTACATGAAACTAAAAGCTTTTTCACAGCAAAGAAAACTGTCAATAGAATGAAAAGACAACCTATTAAATGGGAGAAATTTTGCAAATCATATACCTAATAAGGAATTAATATGCAAAATATGTAAAAACTCATACAACTCAACAACAGCAAAGAAAACAATCCAATTTATAAATGAGCAGAGGAGCTGAAAAGACATTTTTCCAAAGAAGCCATACAGATGGCTATCAGGCACATAAAAAGATGTTCACCATCACTAATTATTAGGAAAATGCAAATGGAAACCACAGGAGATATCACCTTATGCCTGTTTGAATGGACATTATCAAAACTGCAAGAAATAATAGGCATTGGCAAGAATGTGAAGAAAAGAGAATCCTCATATACTATTGATGGGAATATAAATTGGTGTAGCCACTGTGGAAAACAGTATGGAGACTCCTCAGAAAAATTAAGACTAGAACTACCATATGATCCAGCTGTCTTACTTCTGGTTATTTATCCACAATACAAAAACATTAATTCAAAAAATATATGCATCCCTATGTTCATTGCAGCATTATTTACAATAGACACAAAATGAAAAAAAAAAATTGCCCATCAATGGATGAATGGATAAAGATGTGGCATACACACATACACATACACAATGGAATACTTCTAAGGCAGAGAAAAGATAAAGCCTTGCCATTTACAACAACATGGATGGCCTTGAGGGGATTATGCTAAGTGAAATAAGACAGAGAAAGACAACACCATATTATTTCACTTACACATGGAATATAAAAAACAAACAAACAGAAACCAAATAAATGAACAGACCAAACCAAACAAAGAAAACACATAGATACAGAGAATAAAGTAGTGGGTACCAGAGGAGAAGGGGAAGTGGAGAGGGTGAAGTGGATAAAGACGATCTAGTGTATGGTGATGAATAAAAACTAAATTTTTGGTTGCGAGCACACTTTAGTGTATATAGAAGTAGAAGGTTTTATACATGAAACTTATATATGGTTAAAAACCAATGTTACCTCAATTAAAAATAAAAAATATATATTTTTTAATTGTCTCAGTGGGGGTAAAACAATGTATTCTGCTGCTGTGGGGAAGAAGGTTCCATATATGTCTATTAGTTCCATTTGGAATAGCATTGTTCAAGTCTGCTGTTTCCTTGTTTAGTTACATCTGTTTATATTGTGTTTATATTTTTTAGTCATAATTGTTTAAATCTTTTGTCTTTTAACTTTTATCGTATGATTAAAGAGATTTATCCACCACCACCTTTACAGTATTAAAATATGCTGTACATGTCAATATATTTCCCTTTACCAACGTTTTATACTTTTATATCCTTTTGTATTGCTGTTTAGAATCCTTTAATTTGAACTTGTAGACCTTTCTTTAACATCTCTTCAGCGTTTAGCAGTTTTGCTGGATATAGTGTTCTTGCTTGGGTGTTTTTTCTTCCAGCACTTTGAATTTCATCCCACTGCATTTTGGCCTGTGATATTTCTGCCGATAAATCTGCTTATAATCTATGGGGATTACCTTGTATATGACAAATCACTTTTCTCTTGCTGTTTTCTCTCTTTGTCATTGACTTATGACAATTTCATTATGATGTCTCTTGGCTTGGATTTTTTTGGGCTCATCTAATTTGCAGTTCACTGGGTTTCCTATATCTGGATGTCCATTTCTTTCTCAGATATAGCAAGTTTTTAGTCATTATTCATTTGAATAAACTTTCTGACCCCTTTTCTCTGTCCTCCTTCTGGGACTCCCATAATGTGTGTATTGGTTGGTTTCACATTTCCCATATGTCACCTAAGCCTTCTTCACTCCTTTTTATTCCTTTTCCTATTAGCTTCTTTGGATAATTTCCAATGACTTGTCTTAGAGTTCACTGATACTTTTTTTCTGTTTTATCTATTCTGATGTTGAAATTCTTTAGTAAACTTTTCAGTTCAATTATTATATTCTTCAGCTCCATGATTTTTGTTACTCTCTTCGTTGAAATTCTCACTTAGTTCATGCATTGTTCTCCTAACCTCACTAAGCATCTTTATGATTATTTTCAATTCTTGGTCAGTATATAGTATATCTTATTTTCATTAAAGTTATTTTCTAGAGATTTATATTATTTCTTTGTTTGAAACATATTTTCTTGTTCTTTCATTTTTCTTGACTCTTTCTATTAGTGTCTGCAAAGTGGACAAATTGGTCACCCCTCACAGTCTTCAAAGCCTAGACTTGTACAGGTGGCAAATCTCATGAAACAACCCAGCCAGAGATTTTATGGATCTCAAACATTAGTGATAGTTCAAAATTCTGTCTTTGTTTTCAGTCACCCACATGTTATCTAGAGTTTTTTGGGTCTTGTCAATGCTCTGAGACAGGTGATACAGAAGCCTGTATCTTGGAAGCCTGCAGAAAAATTAAGATTTTGCATGTATGTTGCAATCCTTCCCTTCCTTCCCATAGGAGAAGCTGAGAAATAGGATTTTCCTCCCGATTGCATGGTGCTATGTCAGGAGTAGGGTTTATGGAAAGAGAATATCATAAATATCCCTATTTTTTCAATGTGGCTCATTTTGTTCTTGCATGGGGTGCAGAGGTCTCAATTAGTTTTTGGATTCTTCACAAATTGAATCATTCTATGTACTGTTGTTGAATCAATGTCTAGGCAGTGGGGAGATGAAGGTCCAGTGTTTTTTATTCTGCCATATGCCTTCCATCACTATCCCGAATTTATTTTTATAACAACTATATGAAGTAAAAATTATTGTTCTGTCTAGTTTACATCTGAGGTACTGAGAAATTAAGGAATTTGAGAAAAGAATGAATTCTTTTAAGAGGGGAGAAATAAGATCATGTGTAAATGCACTTGAAAAAAAAAGCCAGTATAAAGAAAAATATTGAAAATGCTGGAAAGGTTAACAATCATGAGAATATACTAAAAGAGGAGACAGATAAATGCAGTGGAGTAGGAGGACATGGAGCTCACCTCCTCACACAAATACATCAAAAATAGATCTACATGTGGTGCAATTCTCACTGAAAGCTAACTGAAGACTGAAAGAAAGACTTTGTACAACCAAGGTTCTAAGAATGATCTCCATGGAATTGGGTAGAAAGGGAAGAGAAGTGATCAGGTCTGGACCTGTACCCCTAAGAAGGGACACAGAAGTGGAGGAGGAATACATGGGCAGAGATTCTCCCTGGGGTTTGAGCTACATATTGGGTACTCCAGCACGGGGTTCTGATATTGGGAAGATGAGACCGCACAGCTGGTTAGAAAACCAGTGGGTTAACAAGAGGGCTCTAAGAAACGTAGACTCTGATAATGAAGGTCATGCACACACTTGCTTACTCCTGGAACAAGATGGAGAAAGCATATTGAAACTGCAAGGGACTCTGGTCTGTTTCCTATGACTGCTCTGGCACATGCCACAGCCTGAGTGGAGTGCTGACTCTGGACACATTTGCTTTGTGAAGCAGCTCCGCACTAGGGTAAAGGCTGCAGCAGCTGAGGAGACTGCTCAGTTGTGAAGGACGGAACATGACTGAACCCAGAATAGCATCTGAAAGGGGCAGGGGCAGCCATTACTGCCGCTTACAGAGGCAGTGCCTCAGAAGTGGTCCAGGACTCTGACTGGGGCCAGGACCACTACAGCCCACATGCAGACCAATGCCAAGCACTGGCTCCAGCCCCTCTTGCTTTAGCACCACTTCCCCCTCCAGTGAAGGTGCCAGTGCTGGGAGTGGGAAGAACAGACACTTAGAGCAAATGGAGTAAGCTTGGATCTAACCCTCAGGAGTTCTGCTCCAGCAAGTTGGGGCCTGCCTCTGTCTTCAATGAGGTAGTGTTGGCCATTGAACAGAGGGGAAGCCCTTGCTCACACCTGGCTCTGACTCTAGCCCATCCATCTCCAGACCCATGTGCTACCAAGGTGATAGCTGTCAGCACACCCTGGAATGACGTGATTCATACTCACATCAGATCTAGCTTTCCACTGGGCACACACAGACAGTACAGGGATGCTCCCATACAAGGACACCACTTCAAGACAAGAATTGATAGCTGTTTCACCTAATTTTCCAGAGACAGAGAAAGTTAAGCAAAATGAGAAGACAGAGGAATTTGTTTCAACTGAAAGAACAAGAGAAAATCCCTGGAAAAACAACTAATGATACAGAAATAAATACTTTACCACATGAAGTGTTCAAAGCAGTTGTAATGAGAATGTTAACTGAATTAGAGAAAATAATAGATTTTATTCTTTGAACACAGTGATATTTTTAACAAGGAACTAGAAAATATAAAAAAGAACTGGTCAGGGCTGAAGAATGCAGTAACTGAAATGAAAAACATGCTAGAAGGAATCAACAGAAAACTAGGTGATACAGATTAATGCATAAGTGATCTGGAAGATAAAATGATGGAAATCACCCAATCAGAACAGCAAAAAGAAAAACAAATTTAGAAAGTGACAGCAGATTAAGGGATGTCTTGGACAGTATCAGGCATACCAGTGTTTGCATTAGGAGATTTCAGAAGGAGAAGAGAGAGAGAAAACTGTCAAAAATATATTTGATGAGACTCTGGCTGAAAAATTCCCAAACTTAAAGAAGAAAACAGATATTTAGGTACAAGAAACACAGAAAGTCCCAAACAAGATGAATCCAAACAGACCTACACTGAGGCATATCATAATAAAAATGGCAAAAGTTAAAGATAAAGAGAGAATTCTAAAGGCAGTAATAGAAAAAATAAACCCACAACTATGGTCAACTAATCTATGATAAAAGAGGCAAGAGTATAAAACAGAGAAAAGATAATTTCTTCAATAAGTGGTGATGAGAAAACTGTACAGCTACATGCAAAGGAATGATATTAGAACATTTTCTCACACCATATAAAAAAATAAACTCAAAATGGATTACAGACCTAAATGTAAGACTTGGAACTATAAAACTCCTAGAAGAGAACATAGGCAGGACACTCTTTTACATAAACTGTACCAATACTTTTTTTGGATCAGTCTCCTGAGGAAAAGGAAATAAAAGCCAAAATAAACAAATGAGACCTAATTAAATGTAAGAGCTTTTAAACAGCAAAGGAAACCATTGACAAAATGAAATGACAGTCTACAAAATGAGAGAAAACATTAGTAAATAATAGGACTGATGAGGGGTTAATATCCAAAATATATAAACAGCTCAAACTACTCAATATTGAAAAATCTAACAACTCAATTAAAGAGTGGGCAGAAGTCGTGAATACAGATCATTCCAAAGAATATATATAAATGGACAACAGGCATATGGAAAGATGCTCAAAATCACTAATCATCAGAGAAATGCAAATCAAAACCACAATGAGATACCATCTCACACCTGTCAGAATGACTATCATCAAAATACCTACAAAAACCAAATTTTGGCAAGAATGTGGAGACAAGGGAACCCTAGTACACTGTTGGTTGAAATGTAAATTGGTGCAGCCACTATAGAAAACAGTATAAAGGATTCCTCAAAAACTAAAAATAGAACTACCATATGATCCAGAATTTTTGCTCCTGAGTATATATCTGAGAAAATGAAAATGCTAATTTGAAAAGACACATGCAACCCAATGTTCAGAGCAGCATTATTTACAATATCCAAGATATGGAAACAAGGTTAAGTGTCCATCAACAGTTAAAGAAGATGCGGTATATATATATATATATATATATGTTCACATACACAGTGGAATATTAGTCATAAAAATGAATGAAATTCTGCCATTTGCAACAATATGAATGGACCTAGATTATATTATGCTAAGTGAAATAACTCAGGCAAAGACAAATACTGTATGTTATCACTTATATGCGGGATCCAAAAAAATAAAACAAATAAATGAATGCAACAAAACAGATACAAATTCACAGATATAGAGAACAAACTGGTGGTTACCAGTGGGGAGAAAGAAGTGGGGAGGGGCAAGATAGGGGTAAGAGACTAAGAGATACAAATTATTATGTTTAAAATAAATAAGCAACAATGATACATTGTACAGGATAGGGAAATACAGCCATTATTTTATAATAATTTTAAATTATAATCTATAAAAATATTAAATCACTGTTATATAACTGAATCTAATACAATATTGCAAATCAACCCTACTTTACTTTAAAAAGAAGAGGGGGGCTTCCCTGGTGGCGCAGTGGTTGGGAGTCCGCCTGCCGATGCAGGGGACACGGGTTTGTGCCCCGGTCCGGGAAGATCCCACATGCCGCAGAGCAGCTGGGCCCGTGAGCCATGGCCGCTGAGCCTGCGCGTCCGGAACCTGTGCTCTGCAACGGGAGAGGCCACAACAGTGAGAGGCCCGCGTACCGCAAAAAAAAAAAAAAAAATCAAACAAAAAAAAAAGAAGAGGGAATACGCTAAGGAAACTAAAGGGGATAAAATGCAGAGTGAAGGTAGATTTGCATTAGTGATAAAGATGCCTTTTCGTGTTCTAAAATCATGTTAGGATAAAGGACATGTAGGATGGTTGGAGGTTTGTAGGTTGGTAGTCAGGAATGAAGTCTTTTTATTTGTCCAATAGTTTCGATTATTTCTGTAAAGTAGCATCTGACACGGCCTGCTGAAGCAGGAGATGAAGGTTTGTAGAGTGGTGAGTGTTAGAATTCGCCATTATGAAGACATAAGAAGGCTAGTGACAGCATCAAGAGCCTAAGTAAGATTAAGGATGATACCTTTATAGCGGGACCATTTTATAGAATTCTCTTCTTTCCTCAGTAGTGCTAAGCAGCTTGAGAAGAGACACACAGACTTTGGAGGATTAAATTTAGTAAGGATTTGAAGAGTTGGTATAATGAAAGAACACTGTGGCAAGAAACTTAAAGACATGAGACAGAGTGACTAAAGCAGGTGACCATATACTCTAGTTTATAAAAGGTAAGAGATGAAGACAGAGGTCTTAAAAAAAGGGAATAAATTAGAGATCATAGATAAGGTAAATGTGATGTGGTTGAAGACTGAATGGGCTTGCAAATAGTGTAGCAAGATATTTGTAAAGTTGGGAAGTCATAGTCAAAAAGTGTTATAATTGATTTTACTATTTCAAGTGCAACATAATTCCACATATGGATATAGTATATATATATATGTATGTGCATATATAAACAATAAACTTTGTCTCTTATTTTATACTTTACCTTGATCTCACCTTCATTTACTTATTTATTACTCTTTAAAATTTTTTGACCATGCCACGTGGGGTCTTAGTTCCTCGACCAGGATTGAACTTGTGCCCACTGCAGTGGAAACACAGTCTTAACCACTGGACCACCAGGGAACTGGTGAACTCTCACCTTCTACTGCAATTTTCTAGTTTCTGCCAGAAAACCTGATTTGTTTCCTAGAACCCCTCCCAAATTCGATGTTTATAGTTTGGAATATTGCAAACCCTGCTTCTCTGGATTTATATTACAATGTACTGCCTTAAAAACTTTGTCTATGCTTTGTAGAAAGTGGGTATGTTGGATTAAAATTTACATGGGAAAAGGGTCTGTTGTAGACCACAGTTTGTGATCATCTGCTCTACATATTAATTTCCTACCTAAAATTTTTATCCTATTTTCATCTGCACAGAATTTTATAAAAGTATATAGCTTTTAAAAATATTGCAAAGCAATATGCATTTTATTAAAACAAAAGGTTGGATAAAATTTTAAGAACTGTATTCTGTTATCAAAATAATGAAACTGCAGCTGGAAGTTGACCAAAAATTTCATATTTTTAGATTAAAGTGAGAAATAAATGTCATTCTTTTATATTGATTATACCTATTCCTATACTCAAGGACTATGTAGGGATCATATGAAAAAACATTTCTCATTTAGTAAAGGTATGTGTAAACGTCTTCCCCTTAAATGTGCGCAGGAATAAGAAAACATTCAGTATTTAAAAATAAACATTCAGAGACAAATTAATATCATCCTAAGTTTTCATGACAAATTTATGCAATAATTCTATTTTGGTTCAATAGTTCTGGTATACATTAGCAGATAGTCCTTTCTTAATACTTTTTAAACTTTCATTTTTGATAAACATATAATCATAATAATTCCATAGGATTAGACTTATCCTTGTGAAAGATTCCCAGTAATGGTTATTCCAAGTAGTACATTGCTTACAAAGAGGAAGCCTGAAGCTACTTAATATGTTTTCCTTGCTAATTAAATTTACAATGCTATAAGAAATATTAATGCCTTTTTTCTCTAGAACATTTCAAGTTGTTTTTATTTATAACCCTGCTATTTTGAGTCATTTCCTGTTTTGTCTAGTGTTAAGGTTAAAATTGAAGTTGATAATAATACTGAAAATAATCCATAGTAAAATAAAATATAATTCCTTAATATATTAAAACTAAATCAACATTAATACAACAAAATGTCATAGCTTAAAAGTAGCATTTAGAACATTCAAATAGATAACCTGATCTGCTGTATCTGATGATATCACTTCAGTAACATTTTCAGAATGACTGCCCTCTCAGAATCTTAATGGGACAAATATACCAAAATAAAGGTTTATCCTCACTCTCCTCCATCCCCCAGGTTCCCAAAATATTTTTCAAGTTGAACTGAGTATATAGTTAGGTGCATCAGAACTTAAATGACATTGAAGTGTATAGTTCATATGTTCATGGTTGACGCTATAAATTGTGAGTAAAGGAGGAAAATAAAATCTCTGCTCTCTAGTGTATCTTTACATCAATAAGTTAGAGACACATTAAAGTTGCTGCTAGGAGCCACAAGAGTTTTATGTAAAGCTAGTGTCTGTACACTATGCAGTGGAAAGTATAGTAGCTAATTTGTACTGAGATGGGGATTCTAGACCCAGCTTTGTGATTTCAAGGGAGACTCTTGGAGGTATTTAATTTCTATCTAAGCCTTAATTTGTGAAAATATTGTATGTGGGAAGCGTGGTTTTCCTGGCTCTTGATTCATCTATGATTCTTGGACTATAAAACTATATAGCTATTACTAAATGACCTTTTACTTTGTTCTTAGATTTTTATTTGGTATATAATTTAATTTCACAGAAGCCTAAGAGGTATGCTTTATTTTCTCTGTTTTACAGGTAAGTAAACTGGAAAAGACATTAAATAATCCTCTAGCTAGGAAAAAAAAGGAAGTTAACTCTGAAGTCAATATTCTCTTCATGTTCAATAAACATATTCATGAACATGACTCCTTTGGCTCTTTAGGATATATAGTGAGAAGAGATGGAGAGAAATGGACAGAATATGTGGCACACTTGATTATTTGTACACAGTAAATTATACAAATCTATGGCATAGCTTAATCTCTCAGGTGGTTAAGATGCTATGCTGTTGATATTCCATGCTAATGAGAAAGCTATGACTTTCATCTACATTTAAGATAGTAAATTCTGTTCTCTACTACAGTTGAATTTTTTTACCATTAGGTGGTTAGTGCAAAAGTATATCAAGCATGACAATTTGACTGTACTGGTAAAAATTAATTCTATATATTTCTCCCTATCCTCACGTATACCATGAAGCCAAAAAGTAGCACACTATAGTTCCAAGTACAGCCCAGAGCAGTTTATGAAGGTTAACATGTATTCAGTTTACATGTTAACTAGTATTCAGTTTATTTATGGAGCACAATGTTCTGAATGAATTTCCATTCAAATAAAGTACAGAACAAGCCTTAAGATTCTAATTTTTCAAATATAGGACATAAGCAGATATTGAGCAATTTATTAACAGACAATATTATTTTGCTATAAAGGTAAAATGAAAGTGCTGTGAAGATTTATTCCCAATTTTTACATGTTTAAAATTTATATTCTTTATTAAAGACATTTTTTAAACTGAATAAAGCCTACAAAAACCAAGGGGGCACAAAAAGCCTATAAACCATTTCATATAAGGAGTAGATTACACCATAGTCTGTATCAGCTATGGAGGAACAGAGGTTCAAATTTGCCCTTCAGTGTCATTTTACTTGAGTTATATTTCTATCTGCATTGCACTTGCACTTTTTATAATTGAATTACCCTACAGATTTTAAAGTCACTGAGGACCGTTTTAAGCAGAGAAGATTCTAGCCCATATTGTAATTAAAACTAGAATATAACTCAAGCTATTTTGACTAATCATTTTTTTCTATATCCATATCATATGGATTTTATAGCAATAGTTATTAAGCCATTAAAATTAATGGTGGAGCAGTATTTATCATACATATATTTTTTTCCTAAATACTTGACACTTGATATTTATATTTTGCAAATTTTGTGGCCTCTTGGAATTCTTTAAGATCAGTATGTCAAACTTGATGCTCAAATAATCATATAAAATATTTTAAATATTAACAGCAGCCAGTAAAATGTCACCCTTGACTTAACATGTAAAATCAGCTCTAGAGAAATAGTCTTTAAACTCGTGGGGAAAATAGAAGGGTTTTGACCTGAAAGAATATTTGGGAAAGACAAAAGTGACAAAAAATTCCCAGTATTTTGTACATATAGAAATGTTTTTATAGGTTCAGAATATCTTTAGATTACTAAGGCACATGTCAATGTATATTATAAGCAGAAAGCCAGAGAGTGGATTTTCTATGGTCTATTTTCATTTGAAACCATGAAAACCTGAATGGTAGTAGAGAGTGTGAGGTTTATAGAACATTGGCATTCCTAGTTTAAGCAAAGCTTGAGAAATGGACTGTGTCTTGGATGGTATTTCAGAAAGAAGCACATTAAACTATAGGCAAATGTTTCATAAAATAAACAATGTTTCACAAACATTCCAGAGAACTAGGGTGAAGAGGGAATTAACATGTAATTTACAAGCCTTTACTGTTGAGTCTCTCAGTGAAATCTAATAACAATTTTATGAGGTTGATATTGTTATTCCTACTCTACAGATTTTGAATACGAGATTTGATCTAGAAGATAACTCATCTGATGTCATATAGCTGGTAAATGATTGGGTCAATTTATATTTGAAATTAGGTATCTCAAACTATCAAGCCTTTGTTCTTGTCTTATCACTTGGCACTAAAAATGCACCTTATGAAACTGTAGAAAAGTTACAGATTCACATGAATTTAATCTGGCAGATTTCTTCTTGAGGATTATAGGGTTACATTATAAAATGACTTTTGCTTTGTGCTTCTCCTATTTCAAATTGCTTCTGAGGAGGGTTCAGTCAAAGAACCATTTTATTATCTTTCTACTGCCAGAATTTATACAATTTTTTTTTTCTAATAAAGTCAGGTAAAATATGCTATATCCCTATCCTTTATTTCTGCCTTCTTGGTTAGATAAAGATGGTTAGGGTGCATTTACTTTTGACCTTCCAGTTACTTCTTGCCAAAAAACTAAAAATGACTAAAGAGAAAATGGCTGAAAACTAGAAAAAATATATGAAAACACCAGTCTCAACATTTTGGACATCAGGCTGTGAAGGACAATGATCCCTGAAATAAGTTAAATATGCATGTTGAGCCACACAACTGATTCAGTTTGCTCCAACAAAGTTTCCAGGTAGCAGAGACTCAGGCAAAGGCCAGCTGTCTTCCTGAGTTGAAGAGACAGATTTGGGAATCTAGGGAACTAAGGCAGCTAGAGTTCACAGTACTCAAAGGAGGAGAGTTGCATAGAGAGAGAATGTTAGAGATCTACAGATGATTCCCTTTGATTATTCAGTTTAGAATGAATCAGGATATGCATTTGAGAAAAATACTTAAAGATGGCAAAGGACATCCTGAATGGACTGGAAGAAACAGTACTCAGAATTTGCCCAGGACAGAAATAGTTCCTACCCTAATAGCTTGAGTGGAGAATCTCAAAATTCAGGAGTCATTGTCTAGAGTACTAAGAAAGTTTTGCCTCAGTGGTGGGGAAAAAATTAACCCTCAACTAAATGGCTCTCAGGTCTTGCCTAAAAAAGTGTAAAAGAAAAACTTGATCAATTTTTTTTTTTCCAAGTAACTTAACCACATCTCAGAACAAAGGTTAAGAATACAAAAATACCCGACATCCAACAATGTAAAGTTCAAATATCTGACATCAAATGAAAACATGCCAGGTGTGCAAAGAATCAGGAAAATATTACTCATAATCAGGAGGAAAAATAAATCAATCGACTGAAACTGACACACAAAAAAGACACATATGATAGAAATAATGGACAAGAACATTAAAACAGCTATTGCAACTACATTACATATGTTCAAAAAACTAGAGGAAATATTTAACGTTTTATTTACAGAAAAATAAAGTCTTTGTACATACAAAGACTTGTAAACAAATGTTTATAGAAATTTTATTGGCAACAGTTAAAACTTGGAAGCAACCCAAATGTACATCAATGGGTGAATATAAGAACACAGTATGGTATTGTCATTAACTGGAATACTACTTAGCAGTATAAATGAATGAATTATTTACACATCTAACAACTTATATGAATCTCAAGATAATTACAGCCGTACCTCAGAGATATTGTGGGTTCAAATCCAGGCCACCACAGTAAAACAAATATTGCAATAAAGCCAGTCATGAAAAATTTTTGGTTGCCCAGTGCATATAAAAGTTATGTTTGGAATATACTGTAGTTTATTAAGTGTGCAAGAACATTGTGTGTAAAAACACAATGTACATACTTAATTTAAAAACACTTTATTGGTGAACGGAAGCAAGAAGAACTACAATCCTGCAGCCTGTGGAACAAAAACCACATTACATTCACAGAAAGATAAACAAGATGAAAAGGCAGAGGGCTATGTACCAGATGAAGGAACAAGATAAAACCCCAGAAAAACAACTAAATGAAGTGGAGAGAGGAAACCATCCAGAAAAAGAATTCAGAATAATGACAGTGAATATGATCCAGGAACCTGGAAAACGAATGGAGGCAAAGGTCGAGAAGATAGAAGAAATGTTTAACAAAGACCTAGAAAAATTAAAGAATAAACAAACAGAGATGAACAATACAATAACTGAAATGAAAACAACACTAGAAGGAATCAATAGCAGAATAACTGAGGCAGAAGAAGAGATAAATGACCTGGAAGACAGAATGGTGGAATTCACTGCTGTGGAACAGAATAAAGAAAAAACAATGAAAACAGCCTAAGAGACCTCTGGGACAACATTAAATACAACAACATTGATATTATAGGGGTCCTAGAAGGAGAAGAGAGAAGGAAAGGACCAGGGGAAATATTTGCAAAGATTATAGTCAAAAACTTCCCTAACATGGTAAAGGAAATAGCGACCCAAGTCCAGGGAGCACAGAGAGTCCCATACAGGATAAAACCAAGGAGAACCACACCAAGGCAAACAGTTATCAAATTGGAAAAATTAAAGACAAAAAAAAAATTATTAAAAGCAGCAAGAGAAAAACAACAAATAACATACAAGGGAACTCCCATAAGGTTAACAGCTGATTTCTCAGCAGAAACTGTACAAGACAAAAGGGAGTGGCATGATATATATAAAGTGATGAAAGGGAAGAAACTACAACCAAGATTACTCTACCCAGCATGGATCTCATTCAGATTTGATGGAGAAATCAAAAGCTTTACAGACAAGCAAAAGCTAAGAGAATTCAGCACCATCAAACCAGCTCTATAACAAATGCTAAAGGAACTTCTCTAAGTGGGATACACAAGAGAAGAAAAGGACCTACAAAAACAAACCCATAACAAATAAGAAAATGGAAATAGTAACATATATACAGATAATTACCTTAAATGTGAATGGATTAAATGCTCCAACCAAAAGACACAGACTGGCTGAATGGATACAAAAACAAGAGCCATATATATGCTGTGTATAAGAGACCCACTTCAGACCTAGGGACACATTCAGACTGAAAATGAGGGGATAGAAAAAGATATTCCATGCAAATGGAAAGCAAAAGAAAGCTGGAGTAGCAATATTCATATCAGATAAAATAGACTTTAAAATAAAGAGTGTTACAAGAGACAAGGAAGGACACTAAATAATGATCAAGGGATCAATCCAAGAAGAAGATATAATGATTATAAAGAAGATATATAAATTATATATGCACCCAACATAGGAGCACCTCAATACAAAAGGCAGCTGCTAACAGCTATAAAAGAGGAAACTGACAGTAACAAAATAATAGTGGGGGACTTTAACACCTTGCTTACACCAATGGACAGATCATCCAAAATGAAAATAAATAAGGAAACAGAAACTTTAAATGACACAGTAGAACAGATAGATTTAATTGATATTTATAGGACATTCCATCCAAAAACAGCAGATTACACATTATTCTCAAGTGCACATGTAACATTCTTGAGGATAGATCACATATTGGGTCACAAATCAAGCTTCAGAAAATTTAAGAAAATTGAAATCATATCAAGCATCTTTTCTGAGCACAACACTGTGAGGTTAGAAATGAATTATGGGAAGAAAAATGTAAAAACCCCAAACACATGGAGACTAAACAATACATTACTAAATAACCAAGAGATCACTGAAGAAATCAAAGAGGAAATCAAAAAATACCTAGAGACAAATGACAATGAAAACACGAAGATCCAAAACCTATGGGATGCAGCAAAAGCAGTTCTAAGAGGGAAGTTTATAACTATACAACCCTACCTCAAGAAACAAGAAACATCTCAAATAAACAATCTAACCTTACACCTAAAAGAACTAGAGAAAGAGGAACAAACAAAACCCAAAGTTAGCAGAAGGAAAGAAATCATAAAGATCAGAACAGAAATAAATGAAATAGAAACAAAGAAAACAATAGCAAAGATAAATAAAACTAAAAGCTGGTTCTTTCAGAATATAAACAAAATTGATAAACCATTACACAGACTCATCAAGAAAAAGAGGGACAGGACATAAATCAATAAAATTAGAAATGAAAAAGGAGAAGTAAAAATAGACACTGCAGAAATACAAATCATCCTAAGAGACTACTACAAGCAACTCTATGCCAATAAAATGGACAACTTGGAAGAAATGGACAAATTCTTAGAAAGGTATAACCTTCCAAGACTGAACCAGGAAGAAATAGAAAATATGAATAGACCAATCACAAGTAATGAAATTTAAACTGTGATTAAAAATCTTCCAACAAACAAAAGTCCAGGACCAGATGGCTTCACAGGTGAATTCTACCAAACATTTAGAGAAGAGCTAACACCCATCCTTCTCAAACTTTTCCAAAAAATTGCAGAGGAAGGAATACTCCCAAACTCATTCTATGAGGCCAACATCACCCTGATACCAAAACCAGACAAAAATACTACAAAAAAAGAAAATTACAGAGCAATAACACTGATTAATATAGATGCAAAAATCCTCAACAAAATACTAGCAAACAGAACCCAACAACACATTAAAAGGATCATACACTATGATCAAGTGGGATTTATCGCAGGGAGCAAGGATTATTCAATACATGCAAATCAATCAATGTGATACACCATATTAACAAATTGAAGAAGAAAAACCATATGATCATCTCAGTAGATTCAGAAAAAGCTTTAGACAAAATTCAACACCGATTTATGATAAAAACTCTCCAGAAAGTGGGCATAGAGGGAACCTACCTCAACATAGTAAATGCCATATGTGACAAACCCACAGCAAACATCATTCTCAGTGGTGTAAAACTGAAAGCATTTCCTCTAAGATCAGGAACAAGACAAGGATGTCCACTCTTGCCACGACTATTCAACATAGTTTTGGAAGTCATGGCCATGGCAATCAGAGAAGAAAAATAAATAAAAGGAATACAAGTAGGAAAAGAAGAAGTAAAACTGTCACTGTTTGCAGATGACATGATACTATACATAGAGAATTCTAAAGATGCTCCCAGAAAACTACTAGAGCTAATCAATGAATTTGGTAAAGTAGCAGGATATAAAATTAATGCACAGAAATCTCTTGCATTCCTATACACTAAAGATGAAAAATCTGAAAGAGAAATTAAAGAAACACTCCCATTTACCATTGTAACAAAAAGAATAAAATACCTAGGAATTAACCTACCTAGGGAGACAATAGACCTGTATGCAGAAAACTATAAGCCACTGATGACAGAAATTAAAGATGATACCAACAGATGGAGAAATATACCTTCTTGGGTTGGAAGAATCAATATTGTGAACATGAATATACTACCCAAAGCAATCTACAGATTCAATGCAATCTCTATCAAATTACCAATGGAATTTTGTACAGAACTAGAACAAAACATCTTAAAATTTGTATGGAGACACAAAAGACCCAGAATGGTCAAAGAAGTCTTCAGGGAAAAAAAAAAAACGGAGCTGGAGGAATCAGACTCCCTGACTTCAGAATATACTATGAAGCTACGGTGATCAAGGCAATATGGTAGTGGCACAAAAAGAGAAACATAGATCAATATGCTGGGAAATCTGGGTAGCTACATGTAAAAGAATGAAGTTAGAACACTTCTTAACACCATACACAAAAATAAACTCAAAATGGATTAAAGACCTAAATGTAAGAGCAGACACTATAAAACTCTTAAAGGAAAACATAGGAATAACACTCTTTGACATAAATAACAGCAAGATCTTTTTTTGATACACCTTCTGGAGTAATGGAAATAAAAACAAAAATAAACAAATGGAACTTAATGAAACTTAAAAGCTTTTGCACAGCAAAGGAAACCATAAACAAGATGAAAAGATAACCCTCAGAATGGGAGAAAATATTTGCAAAAGAATCAATGGACAAAGGATTAATCTCCAAAATATATAAACAGCTCAAGCAGCTCAATATTAAAAAAACAAACAACCCAATCTAAAAATGGGCAGAAGACCTAAATAGACATTTCTCCAAAGAAGACATATAGATGGTTAAGGGGCACATGAAAAGCTGCTCAATATCACTAATTATTAGAGAAATGCCAATCCAAACTACAATGAGGTATCCCCTCACACCAGTTAGAATGGGCATCATCAGAAAAATCTACAAACAGCAAATGCTGGAGAGGATGTGGAGAAAAGGGAACCCTCTTGCACTGTTGGTGGGAATGTAAATTGATACAGCCACTATGAACAGTATGGAGGTTACTTAAAAATCTAAAAATAGAATTTCCATATGATCCAGCAATCCCACTACTGGGCATGTACCCGGAGAAAACCATAATTCAAAAAACACATGCACCCCAATGTTCATTGCAGCACTATTTACAATAGCCAGGTCATGGAAGCAACCTAAATGCCCATCGACAGACAAATAGATAAAGAAGATGTGGTGCATATATACAATGGAAAAGGAACGAAATTGGGCCATTTGTAGAGATGTGGATGGATCTAGAGACTGTCATACAGGTGAAGTAAGTCAGAAAGAGAAAAACAAAGATCATTTATTAATGCATATATTTGGAACCTAGAAAAATGGTACAGCTGAAGTGGTTTGCAAGGCAGAAATAGAGACACAGGTATAGAGAACAAACTTCTGGACACCGAGTGAGGAAAGTGGCCGAGTGGTGGAGGGGGGTGGTGTGATGAATTCAGCGATTGGGATTGAGTTGTATACACTCATGTGTATAAAATTGATGACTAATAGAACCTGCTGTATAAAAAAAATTAAATTCAAAGATTAAAAATTTTAAAAAGACCAAAAAATATCTTTATTGGTAAAAAATGCTATCATCTGAACTTTAATGTGTTGTGATCTTTTTGTAATAGTGACATCAACATCACAGATCACCATGACAAATATAAGAACCATAATAATAATATAAGTTTGAAATATTGTGAAAATAACCAAAATGTGACAAACAGACATGAAGTGAGCAAATGTTGTTGGAAAAATGGTGCCAACAGACTTGTTCAATGCAAGGTTGCCCCTAACCTTCAGTGACAGAACAGAGATGAGATCATTGGTTTTCTGGGGTTGAGAAGGGAAAAATGACACATTTACATATATATGTTTATGGGTACTGAATATGTTCATCATGTGGCTATGTGATAGTTTCATGGATGTATACTATGTTAAAATGTATCACATTGCATATTTTAAACATTTTATTGCATGCCAATGATCCCTCAATAAATCTTTTAAGAAGCAGCCTGAAGAAATACTTCAGCAGTAACAGTTAGTTTACCTAATTAGACATCTGACTTTTAATAGATTGTTTTCTACACATTTAAGTCATTGAAAATATATGAATATTTATCCTTTCCATTTTACTCCTTTAATCCCCAAATGAAAGTGAAACAAGAACCTAATGGGGTAATCATTTTATGTATAATCTCTTTAGATATCTTTCTTGATGTTTCTTCTATTTTCTGTTATTTGTGACAAAGACTCAGTAAGAACCAGAGAGTTAAGAAATGATGAAGCAATAGGAGGAGGGATTCTCATGGACTAGCTTCCTTTTTATTCAATCCCCTCTTTAAAAATTTGTTTGTATGTGGAATCTCACAGATGACATGATTGGAAGTAACTGATATTGTTGATGCTAGCATAACTATTGTTGACTTAATAAGATAAAAATATGCAGTCAACAACCATTTTTCTAATAGCTTTGCAATGTTACTGGGGAGATATTCTGTTTATTAACTCAGATTTTTAAAATTAAATTGCATATAAGTGAAAGAAGAATATGCTATCATTCAGGTTCTGATTGACTTGATCACTAAGTTAAGACTTAACATATACCACTTTAGCCTTAGTTACCCTAATTCGGGGGTCCCCAACCCCCAGACCATGGACCAGTACCAGTCTGTGGCCTGTTAGGAGCCTGGCCGCACAGTAGGAGGTGAGCTGCTGGTGAGTGAACGAAGCTTCATCTCTATTTACAGCCACTCCCCATCACTCTCATTACTGCCTGAGCTCCACCTCCTTTCAGCATTATGGTGAGTTGTATAATTATTTCATTATGTATTACAATGTCATAATGATAGAAATAAAGTGCACAATAAATGTAATGTGTTTGAATCATCCTGAAACCATCCCCCACCCCATCCATGAAAAAATTGTCTTCAATGAAACTGGCCCCTGGTGCCGTAAAGGTTGGGGACTTCTGCTCTAATTCATGACATCCAAGATACCTCTGATTGTAAGACACACCATTATTTTAAGAATAACTAAGAAAGAAAACATTGCCAATTAAACACAACACATAGATGTAAAACTTTTTTAAAATGTGTACTTTGGAGTGTATATATCTATGCTTTCTTTCAATGCAATGTGGCTAAATGTAATGGGATTATACGAAGGTGGAGACAGGAAGATGTTCTTCCCCTTTGTTTCTGTGTAGGAAACCCTGTGTGTTCTTTCAGAAATGTTGAGAAGGCTACAGTTCTCTGCAGGGATGTATAAAACAAGTGACCTGATTTCATAATGTACCTTCCTTTGAAAAATGGCCATAAATAAGACACTCTAAAAGTTGTAACCAGATTGATTCGATCCCCAAAAGAAAAGTAGGGAATAGAAGTGGTCAAAAATACTTTTCATTTGCTTTTCTACTATGAAGCAGCAGCTGACACATGTCCCCTTTGAGTATCATTTTTGCATCTATTGGCTATCAGTTAAAATTATTCTTCAGTCTACAAAATATTATTATAAAAATTTGACATGAAAACTATTCTGTACCACATAGCTACCAACAAAAACAGTGACAGGAATAGAAGGTAGGTGCTGCTATATTACATTACAAAAAAAAAAAAAAAAGAATAAAGAAAAATCATGATGACAGATGTTTAGTTTTCTTAATATTTTCTATCTTGAGATATTCTTTCTGTGGATTTAACCATTTATTCACATACAGATACATATATACTCACACTTACATATTTCACTTATACAGGCAATGCAAATTGCTTAATTGCAGCAAATGCTACCATGTGCATGTGACTCTACCATTGAAGACCAAGCACACAGCCAGGGACAATGAATGCAAAAAATACCAAATCAAAAGAGAATGAGGCCCTCTACTGTCATCTGAAATAGAAAATGCTTGGATAGAATGGAGAATCAAAAATTATCTAAGGCAACGAAGCATGAGCTATAAGACAATTCAGAACCACTTTGATTATACATTATGCATGCAGATATATTTCATTTAATTGCATATTTTTAAGAATACTATTATATTTGTATCATAGAAGTAAAGAATATGAAGTTGTAATGTTTTAACTTCACAGTAAATTTTTTTCCAGTAAATATTATTGCAAGGATAAATAAAAGCTTAGCTAATGTTACCTGTACAGTAAAGGCATAGGAGATGGTTTTGAAAAATACAGTTCAAGTAAGAGACTTTTCCCTGTGATTCACCCTCCCCACCTCATCTCAGTGGCACCTGTTTCCAAGTTTTATGATGCACTGAAACAGATATTCCAAAGACAGAGATGGAATTATTTCCCTTGTTACTCATTTGGTAAGAACATGAGAGTGAACAAATGAACTTTATATGTCGTCTTATGTGTCCTAGGTGTCTCTGACATCAGAGATATAAGGGAAAGTTTTCTATTCTATCAAATATCTGGCAAAAAGATGAAAGACATACATATATGATGCATCATCTGAATGTCAGGATAAATTCTGAATTGAGAAGAAGAAGACATACATTAGAACTGGCAGGATTAGGCATTCATTGAAATATTTCTGTCCAGACCCTGGAATATAATTTCTAAATATGTGATTACTAAGGCAAAAATGTCTCCCTACAAACTCAAAGCAAACCACCAACTTAAATATGTAATGAATTAAAGGAAAACTGTGCTTTTGAGAATTGTTATATGTATTATGAGATTACATAATACTAAAAACCTTTGTATTGTAAAAACAGTATTAATTATTTTTGTAAATTGAGAAATCATATTGAAAAAGTAGAAAATAACAATAATGATGATGATTATACTAATAAATACATAAAATTAGTTTTTCTTTAACACCACCCAGAGAAGAGATGTTTTTAATCTTGACAGGTGGTATATATACAGAAATATTTTGAGAAGAGAAGGGCAATGCAACAACTTGCAATGACTTGATAGTTATAGCCCATAGGGAAGTCCACTCTCTTTGTTCTAGCTCTGTGCTCAGAAGCCACCTACTTTCTTATTACTCATGTTTTCTACTGAGGGCATTATTTATTTCTATAGACAACCAGTTCTTGTTAGTAGCAAATTATCACAGATTTTTCTGATTTATCAGAGTGACTTTCGTAGGACAACTCAATCATGCTAGAACCCATATATCACTTGTAAAAAATATGTTTCTGACATTTATACATACAGGAACAGACACTACTGTATGAGGCCCTACCTTGGTGAAGCCATCTTATGAGGTGCAGGCTAATAGAGCCACTTTTAATTTTACAGTCTGAATACCTATGCGTATGTGGTCTCAGGTTTAGAATTCTCTGATATATTAGTTTATTCTTGATTTCTCTTGATCATATATAAATACCTGTTGTATTAATGACTGATTTAATTCAATCCATGAAGGTTCACTTTGCACCAACTAAGTGGGAATGAGTTTAAGAGACATTTATGGTGATTAAACAGGTGAAGATGAAACAGAAGGAAGAGTGAAACATATGACTTTATACTCTGAGTGGCTGTCTCACCTCCAGTGACAGTAAAAACTCCTCTTGTAGGTAAATGAGGGGGTGGGGTGTGGGAGCTGTATTTGAGTTGGAGTTCTAGGAATCCAGCCTGGACCTACCAGGGTCTCATTTGTGGAATGAGACTCTTAAAAGTGGTATGCTTCTTATTGATCCATTGTACTATGAATAAAGCCTACTTGTCATATGTTTATTTTTGTCATATCGGTATTGTTTGAGCTAGGGGAGTATCAAAACTTGTCCACTAGATAAAGGAATTTAGAATGTTAGGATGTTTTCATATATAATTTTTAGAATGATTTGATACTAAATTGGTAATTTAGGTACCAAGCATTGGTAAAATGCACACCATTAGTATTTTATACATTTTAAAATTTTATATTTTTCATTTCAGCAATTCTGAAAATTTGAATGTGTCATGATCAAGTATGACTTACTAATACAATACACCTTCCTTTACACCTTTCTCTCCCTAACTTTAATAGCCAAGTATCCTACCTCAAACCCTGGACATCATCATTGACCTCCCTCAAACCTAAAAATCTCTCAAGTACAATTCTTTTTTTTTTTAATTTAAAAAAAAATTATTTATTTTTGGTTGCATTGGGTCTTCGTTGTTGCACACAGTGTTTCTCTAGTTGCAGCTCATGGGCTTCTCATTGTGGTGGCTCCTCTTGTTGTGGAGCATGGGCTCTAGGCGCATGGGCTTCAGTAGTTGCAGCATGCAGGCTCTGTAGTTGTGTCTCACGGGCTCTAGAGTGCAGGCCCAGTAGTTGTGGCACACGCACATAGTTGCTCCCCAGCATGTGGGATATTCCCAGACCAGGGATCGAACTGGTGTCCCCTGCATTGGCAGGTGGATTCTTAACCACTGTGCCACCAGGGAAGCCCCTACAATTCTTTTTCTCTATTTTATCTTCCTGAGGGAGATACTGATTCCTTATATCCTCTTTACGAATGTTAACGGCCAACCAATTTCTGATCCCTCAATCAACTTCCAGTGGAAGAGGTTATTCTATGAAACTCCAGGGAGATTCATCCAAAATAAAGCTGTTGGATGAGTCTAAAATAATCCAAGTAAAAAGCTCAATCATTTTGGAGTCATGCTCTTCAGTCATGCTCTTCATGACTTGTACTCTATACTAATATTCCTAATCACTGAGATACTTGAATGCATCCAGAAAAAGAGTTGCTATGATAAAAATGGAAATTACTCTTAGCAACTGAAAAGTGGTATGGTAAGTTAAGAGGAACATTAGTTTTAGAATCAGAAGACCTAGTTCTGCCTCTATAGCATGTTAGCTGTGAGGCCTGGTGCAGGTATGCAGTTTTTCTGGTGAGGCAGATTAAGTGGTCTTAAGACAGCTCTGGAAAAGTTAGAAATATGATGCCTGTTAACTGTGACTCCAAATGTGAATAATAAATTGGTCTGGTGTCCCTAGAAATAGATAACACTTCTGAGTGCAAAAGTAAATAAGTAAATAAAACACTCCCTTCCATACTTGGCAATGTTGAAAATATAAAGAGCATCTAATGATGAAGCATCAGATAATTAGTCTGGCCATCATGCCTACATGTCTTGGTCTAACCTTTCCCTGCAGAGTCTCATTTTCCCATCTACAAATTGATAACAGTCTGTGTGATCTTTAAGGTTCTTTCAGCACCCATTTCCTTTGGGTACCATCTGAAATGAGGATGCATCCTTGGTTTCAACAATACTGAAGCAACCAAGAGCTCACAAGGGTAATTTTCTTGAATCCATAATGTACCACTTTCCTATGATATCTAAACATTTATTGATTCCTAGACCCAGTGACTAACTCCTCTCCGCAGATCTTCCGTCAATCTAACAATTAAGTAATTTGATTTTGGTTTGATAGACAAATACCACACAACTCCAATTTATTTTTAATTCCTACAGCCCTTAGTGACTGGCATTTCCAAATAAATAATATTAATAAATCATCAGTCTGTAACTAAAGAGCCGGTGCTTTGAGGAACCTTTGCCAGTTGCAGACTGTGGGAAGTCTCAGGGGAATATTTGTCATTCTCACAGTTACAATGGGCCATAAGAGCAGCCATATGAGACAGCTTGGCTAAGGACCAAGGAAAATGAAACGTAAACTACAGCAAAAATGACTTTATGAATTGATAACTGGTGCTTTGTTATTTGCAATAAACATATAAAAAGAGAAAAAATTACTTGATGTCCTGGTTCCCTAATAGGCGTTTGATGGAGTGTAACAAAAGATGATTTGTAAATGTTATCTGAAAGAGAGATACACAGGAACTAAAAAGGGCAGGAAATTGAATGTGTTCTTCCCTCCCACCTCACCACCAGGTTTCAGATGAGCCTGGAAAGGTCATTCACATAATTATTACAGTAACTGGTTCAAGGCCTTTTGAGCACAGCTGATCTGATTGTGTGTTAATGGCTGCAAAAACAAGATAAGGAACAGGTAAAGTAAAGGAAAAAAAATCTGCCTGTAAGATTGTCATAGTAGATAAACTGATGTTGTTTTATAGCATATGGCTTTTTTTATTACAGAACAACCCCAAGTTTGCCCTTGTGTAAGGGGTCATTTAAGCATCAGTGACCAAATTTTACTTCTTTGTTGTTGGTGGCCGTGTGACATATCTAGTGATCTTTCTGGGGTCTGCAAAAGGTCATATGGTGAAATGAAACCTGCCAGAAAACTGTAGCTAATATAAAGTGGTCTGAATTTTCAGGGCCAAGACACGTGAAAAGCATCTGGAGACTTCTGTCTAACCAAACCAAGGCAATAATATACAGCCTGTTACAAATAATTGACCATATTTCTCATATCTGAATTCAATTCAGTAAACATATTCAACACCTGCTGCATATAAGAATACTCTAGGGATCCAAAAATTTAGCATAGTAGACAGATACACACAGATGGCCCAATGGAGCAGGCTAAATAGTGAAATATGGGTGCTCATATGGTTCTAAAGAAAAGATACTGAATCTCGAGTAAAACAGGTGGGAATTAATAGAGAAGTGGCATTTGACCTAAACCTAAACCCTGAAGACTGAACAAGGATTGTGAGGGCAGGGTATTTTAGACTGAAGTATCCGAGTTGCAGGACTACATAGGCAGGAAAGCATGTGAGCATAAAATGCAGGAAAGCATGTGGGCATAAGATACAGGAAGGGGTGTCCGTGGTTGATTAAAAGATGAGTTTGCAAATGTAAAGTGGAACTTGTGCTTGTTATTAAATTACCATCTCTCAGCTTCACTCTTACTCTACTTTGTGATACAAGGGCTAGGATTCTGGAAACCACATTTCTGCACTACCCAGAGGGGGGCACTGGAGAGAGGCTGCAAGGAGAGAAGAGGGAGAAGGGACATACTCCTTGTTCCTCACTGTCTGCTTGAGATTCCTGTGAATGGCATCTCAGCGGGGCATTCTTTCCAAAGCAGCAAAGGAACCAATTTGAGTTTTTTCCAACACTTGTAGTTTGAGCTGCATCACACCACCACCTCGGAAAACAGCACCAGCCAGCTGGCTGGCACTCACTCCTCAGAGGTCTGAGTCCCAGAGGAGTGCCTCCAAACTTCTAAGTTTTAATGATTCCAACTCTTCCCTTTTTTCCCCTCTGCCTAAGAGATGGTAGCTACTTCTTGCACTTACTAACTCTCCATATTTTAAAGTTCTTGTTTTGCTCTGTGTGACCTTGCTAACAACTTCTATAGACTATTCTTAAACACCGAGTACCACCAGTTGAAAATATCACCAACTTTCTGGTTTTTCTTTTTTACTGCATTTCTTTTTTAAAAAATGTTTTATTTTATATTGGAGTCTAGTTGATTTTCATTGTTGTGTTAGTTTTGGGCGTACAGCAAAGTTATTCAGTTATACATATACATATATCTATTCTTTATCAGATTCTTTTCCCATATAGGTTATTACAGAATAGTGAGTAGAGTTTCCTGCACTATACAGTAGGTCCTTGTTGATTATCTATTTTATTTATAGTAGTGTATATATGTTAATCCCAAACTCCTAATTTATCCCTCCCCCCAACTTTCCACTTTAGTAACTATAAGTTTATTTTCTAAATCTGTGGGTCTGTTTCTGTTTTGTAAATAAGTTCATTTGTATCACTTTTTTAGATTCCACATGTAACTGATATCATAGGGTATTTGTCTTTCTCTGTCTGACTTACTTCACTTAGTATGATAATCTCTAGGCATACCACATTCAGAGACAACCACTGAAATGAAATATTTATTAGGGTCCTAAGAGATTCTTTACTTGCATTGTCCTTTGACCTCTTACCTCTCATTTCCTTTCAAGAATTTTGTGTGCCGTGTTTAAAAGCCAACCTAGGAAATATCAGACACCCTTTCTTCCCAAACTAAAGTCACTGAGCTGAATGCTGAGTAAAAAAAGGCCACACTCTTCCTTTCTATTTCCTGCACATACCACCAACCACTTTAAAACGTTGCTGTAATAATGTAGTTGCAAAAAGGCAGCTAATTAAGTCTGCCTGACTCTAGCCTTCTACTCTTAATATTCAGCCCCAGTGGGTGGATGAGTGGTCAGCAAAAGAGAATGTTTAAAATGTTCATTTCCAACCTGACCCAGACCATTTCTCTCCTTTCAGAAAACATTACATCTAAATTATTAGAAGACAAATGGATCTTACTATATTATTACAGCAGTGTGGGGAGAAAAGCTTCTACTACCTCTGCGGATAACCTATTTTCCCCCTAACAACTTTTTTCGAGAACTTCTACATTATACCCAATCTAATTCCATTAGTTTAATCCCATAATGTTGGAATTTCACCCTCTTCCCACTTTGCTGAAACTGGAGAACAGCTTGTGGGTGATCTCTTGATAATAACATTTTATATGTCTAAAACTGCCTTTTCTTCCAAAGTAATTAATCCACCTCCCCTTTTTTACACTTTGCTGTATTTCCCAAGCCTTTACACACCTTTGTTTCCTGATGGATCCTCATTAAGCATTTTCCATTTCTCCGGGGAAATTACACTGGGTTGGCCAAAGAGTTCATTCAGTTTTTTCTGTAAGATGGCACTAGTAGCACTTAGTTGTCTTTAACTTCATTTGAAACAATTTCGTTAGATTGTATTGACAGCTGTTATATCAGCATGCGTTAAAAAATATATATATATCAAAATTGGTGAATTTTTGTGTAGCCATTTTAATATCGAAGATCGAAGGAAAAAACAACATTTTAGGCATATTATGCTTCATTATTTCAAGAAAGGTAAAAACGCAACTGAAATGTGAAAAAAAAATTGTGCAGTATATGAAGAAGGTGCTGTGACTGATTGAACGTGTCAAAAGTGGTTTGTAAAGTTTTGTGCTGGAGATTTCTCGCTGGAGGATGTTCCACGGTCGGGTAGACAAGTTGAAGTTGATAGTGATCAAATCGAGACATTAATTGAGAACAATCAACATTATACCAATCAAACACTGTAAATCATTTGCACCAGCCTGGTTACTTTAATTGCTTTGATGCTTGTGTTCCACATAAGTCAAGCAAAAAAAACTTTCTTGACGGTATTTCCACATGCGGTTTTCTATTTAAATGTAATGAAAACGCTCCGTTTTTAAAACAAATTGTGACGGGCGATGAAAAGTGGATACTGTACAATAATGCAGAATGGAAGAGATCGTGGTGCAAGTGAAATGCACCACCACCAACCACACCAAAAGCTGGTCTTCATCCAAAGAAGGTGATGTGTATATGGTGGAATTGGAAGGAAGTCCTCTGTCATGAGCTCCGTCTGGAAAACCAAATGGTTAGTTTAATTCCAACAAGTACTGCTCCCAATTAGACCAATTGAAAGCAGCCCTTGATGAAAAGTGTGCGGAATTAGTCAACAGAAAACCCATAATCTTCCATCAGGATAACGCGAGACTGCATGTTTATTTGATCACCAGGCAAAAACTGTTACAGCTTGGCTAGGAAGTTCTGATTCATTCACTGTATTCATCAGACATTGCATCTTCGGATTTCCATTTATTTCGGTCTTTACAAAATTCTCTTCCAGGGAAATTTCAATTCCCTGGAAGACTGTAAAAGGCACCTGGAAGAGTTCTTTGCTCAAAAAGGTAAAAAGTTTTGGGAAGGTTGTATTATGAAATTGCCTGAAAAATGGCAGAAGGTAGTGGAACAAAAGGGTGAATATTTTGTTCAACAAAGTTCTTGGTAAAAATGAAAAATGTGTCTTTTATTTTTACTTAAAAACCAAAGGCATTTTTTGGCCAACCCTCTACCTTTGCAGAATTGACCGATACTAAACATAGCATGTGACAGTCACTTTATGCATTCTTTCTGTATTCAGTGTTGTGTAATTCTATTTCCAGAGAGATTTCTCAGGGTGTACCCAGCACATTCCTGTTGTATTCTGCTGCAGTAGCTTAAAGAGAAACCATTTGATTTTTTCTAAATTCAGATTTAATTTAGAGAGATTTCTTTAGAAGAAAGCTTTCAGCTTACAACTTTCCTGTTGACTTCTTATTTAACTTCAAATTTGGCAGGTTGCTGAACTTGTGTGATATTAAGACCTAGTAAAATTTGATAACCTAAAATCACTTGCCTTCTGCTATTTTCCTTTAAGAATACAGAAAAAATATCCATTCATATATTTTAAAATTATCTGTGCAATTATGACTGCATTAATTTACATCCTCTAAGTTACACGAACTGAATGCCTTTACGGACAGATTATATATAGAGGTAAATGTACTTTTCAAAAGGAGTAAAAACAACAAACAAACATTTTGTGAGTAATGGAAGTATATTTTAACATGTGAAAATAAAGGCTATTATTTATTATCTGTTAATAAAGAGTTGATTGGATTAAGTAGACACTGTATTCTCTGAGTTCATTTATTCCTTCAACAAATATTTCCTGAGTGCTCTGTGCCAGGCACTGTGGCAGGAACTAGGAACATACAAGTGAAGAATGCAGTCATGACTCCTGCCCTCATGGAGCTTAACACTTAATGATGGTGACTTGCTGGTTATTCTGTTTGCCTCCCTTGCCTGTCACCGTCCTCTTCCCCCAGACTCTCTGCCTGCTGTTCTGTACTGCCAACTGCATCCTCTGGGCTTGCAAGCTGGCTTCTGGTTGCCTTTAGCCATGAGAGTCACCAGAGGTGATCAGAAGGCACGGGGAAAAAGTCAGGATATGAATTTCAATTTATGCCTTTACTAAACTCTATTGAGCCATCAGAGTCTTTCCAGCTGGATTCCTGACTGATACGGTGAATATATATGTATATAATTTTATGTAGAGAAACACATATGTAAATACTTTAGAACTGTATTAAGTGTTATGAAGAAATAAATACAAGTATTGAGATACAGTGTAATGGGTGTGAATTAAACAAAGTATTACAGATGAACTCTTAAGAGGGTGATATTTAAGTTGAGGCCAGAGAATAAGTGGGTGCCAGCATAGAAAGAACAGGAAAGATGGTCCTGATGGAGGAAATAGCAAGTGCAAGTCCCATAAAATAGAAAAGAGCTTGATGTGCTGTATGCCAGAATTTGGTTATAATATTCTATGAGGAACATTCGGTTAAACCATGCCATGTGGACAGACTGAGGGGACAAATCAGCTTGAGTGGCAAGGTGTGGATCAATATCTAGTGACAGATACTGAAGATTTTGGACAAATGTCTGCCAGAGAACCATGTACTTGTTAAAGTGGGAAGCAGCTCAGGTGAGCTGTGGGAATGAAGCAGATGCTCAGGTATTAATTTGAAACTGCTGTGATCATGTTGGGATGTAGTGATGATCTACTCCACATGATAATGTTCTGTAAAGAAATGAGCACATGTAAAGATGTTATTTCTTTGATCTTACTTACTTTCATCAAAGTGGTAAGTCAGTCTTTAGGTAGAGATTAATCTCTTCTTAACATGATTTTTTTTTCACAATTGTGACACTTCACATAAAGAATATCAAATGGGCAGCAGAGACCTTCTTGGCAAGCTGTGTGTTTTGTTCATCTTCCTATTTATTTATTTATTTTCATGAGGGGAGATGGAGTAGCAAAGAAGGAGTGGAGAAGTTGAAGAAAATAAAGTGTTAAAATAACTTAATTTGACAGTTGGATCCTACCTACAACGAAAGGGACTTTAAGGATCAATTTACTAAGCATATTTCAAGACTTCCAAAAGCAAACACATCAAAATTATTAAATAAGCCTGCCTGGGGAAATTTCCCATATTGCTTTTTCTCCATGAATCTAGTTCTCTAATTTGTTTTACAGTATGCCCTCCTTTTGTTTGCAGCTTTAGTGCAAATTCTTGCATTTAAGAATTATTTAATGGTAGGATATACTAAAACCTTTGACATCAAGCCAAATAATTATTTTTGTATTTTTCACAATTGATCAGTTCACTTGGGACATTTTCAGGCATACTTGGTACCACAACATGGGCAAATGGTGAAAAACATTACTTTTAAGGTATTATTTAATCTCGTGCATTTAACTAACATATATGAGTTTGGAAGTCTTCCTCAGATATCTGCCAAATAACTCCTGGATGAATTTTAAATTATTGAAATATGTTTCTACTTATAGGCATCTTTTGCTGGACCATTAAACACTTTTAGTTATTTATGTATTTATTTATTTATTTTTGCGATATGCGGACCTCTCACTGTTGTGGCCTCTCCCGTTGCGGAGCACCGGCTCCGGACGCGCAGGATCAGCGGCCACGGCTCACGGGCCCAGCCGCTCCGCGGCGTGTGGGATCCTCCCGGACCGGGACACGAACCCGCGTCCCCTGCATCGGCAGGTGGATTCTCAACCACTGAGCCACCAGGGAAGCACCATTCAACACTTAATAGACCATACAATAATTTATTTTGTTTTTAGTTTATTATGATCTTTCTCTTACTCAGATTTAAACAGAATTGCACATATATTATTTCAATCAGTCCTAATATTAGAAAACATGGTGTTTACTATTGTCATGCCCTAAACCTCCTCTTATTAGCTGAATTTTTAATATTTACTCACATTTTTCTCACTCATAGACTACATCTACTTCAAACACATTTATAGAGCATGTTTTATCTCCAAGTACTTTATAGTTATGCTGTGGGATTTAGCTCACCACGACTGAGGTTGAATGATTAGTAACTCTGATAGAGATGAATTTATGCAAATTATAATTATAGAGTCTAGAAAGACTCTGAGGTCTTATCACCCTAAAAAAACCCAAAACTACAACACTCTATTTAAAATAAATCATAATACTCTAATCAAATATAATCAAAATCAAACTCCTGTTCCTGTGCCTAATATTTATACTGTAAACATCATTGACAAGTGATTATATATTGTGAGATTTAAAAACTCAGAAATAGAATCATTAATCATAGCAGGCATTAGCGTGTGATGTAAATCATCTTTCTGATTTGGGGAATGATTGCATGTTATACATATTGACAGCTGGTGCTATCATGTTATCATTGTTTCAGGAGAGACTGAAGTAATCAGCTGCATCAGTGTAACTATTTATGATTTTTATACTCTTGTCTTATTATATCTTATCAGAATCTATATCCTTTACATAAGGAGGGGATAGCACCTTATCCCCTTTTTATTTCATCATTGCTGAAGGATATCTAAGAATGATACTGAAATTTTAAGACAAGTAAGCAAAGAGATCTAAAGCTCTTCTTTTATTTAAAGACTTTTCCTTTATGTTAAAATAGCAAAACTATATACATTATTGTTCATAGATATAACCAGAAAGATGATAATTGGTTACTTCATCAATTCCCATTTGCCCTTCTTTTAAAAAATGAATAACCACCAAGGAGCTTCAAGGTTTCATTCAAGGAAAATAAAACCTAGCAAAATAAGTGATCTAAGAATAAGATATGTCATGTCTTAATAAATAATTGCGTCTAATTATAGAAGGATGTGTACTTACTTGCCAAGTGCAAAGCATTCCATCTTAACAGTTGTTCCCTTAGCAGCTGTAACTGTGAAAGGGAAATGGACCTCAATTTTCGGCTCATATTCTCCCATCACACCTGGAAAATAAAGAATAATCTTTAAACATAAAATGAATGTCACAATTTCTCTCCAGTCCTGAAGATGTTACATTGGAAAGCACTGTGTTGTCCATATCTGTTTGAAGACTGCTAAACTTTTGATGTACTGAAATAAGAAGAACTCATAGACTGAATCATTATGATGAAATCTTAATCTTCCCTTAAGGATTGGATTGCATGTATATTCAATACCATTTAAAATAATAATTATTGAAAGTGCTAATCAAAACTGGTAGTTTAGCTACTGATTATATTTCAGAGGAAATAAATAACTGTGAACAAATCCTATGCTAAATAATGGTGTTGATTTTTTTTTAAAACAAGTAAAGGTCTTGGAAGTTTGTCATTTTCAGATAAATGAATGCTTATATGTTAAGTCAACATATATTTATTGAATATCTATAATATGCATGCATTTTACTAGGCATTGTGGGAGTTACAAAGATAAATCAGCCATGGACTGTGCTCTCAAGCACTCAACAAGGGTATTCTTAAAGAAACAACATATACTCAAGGATGGGAGAAGAGCTTTATATCAAAATCACTGTAATGTAATATAGGAAGTGATGAATGCCCTGTCCTGAATGAGGTATCCCTAAAGTATTATATGCATTTGAGGGAATTATAAGAATAGTTAGAATCTGTATAAATGAGAGAAAGGAGAAAGTAAACGGAACTGCAGGAACAAAGACAAAGAGATAAGAAACCACCAGAAATAGGAATATTAGTTTTTCTGGCTTCTTGGTATGTGAAGGGAAATCATACTAGGCAAATTTGGAAATATAAATGGACTCCAAAAAATAGAGGGCCTTGATTATCAGAGCAAGACATTCAAAATTTAATCTGTAAGTAATTTGGAACATTTGGAATTTTGATTAGGAGACTGGCATTTTGTTGAGATGTATATACTGGAATTGGAACAGAGACCAGTAAATCAATTATGTTATTTCAATAATGCAAGTTAGAAATAATAAAAACCTAGACTTGAATTATACAGCAAAAAAAGAGAAGAGGCATTAGAATGAGAAAAAACAAGAAAGACTTGAACTTTGCACATAATAGGGGTACTGGAGATAAGGTTGTGGGTCTCATCAATAACAGTAGTAAGATTTCCAGCTTGGGAGAGGGGTGGGGTGATGTAAGTGAAAGAAAAGCATGCAGCTATGGTGGGAAACTTGATTATTTCTATTTGGGGAGTATTGTCTTTGATACCTATAAGATATTTAGAATGCAGTGAGAGGATGAAGCTGGAGATGAGTTCTGAACAGGTGATATATACTTAATGTCATCACTCACAGATGGCAGTTAAAGCCATGAGATTGAAGAGGGCTTTCACCTATCAAAAAAACAATACACTATAACTGAGTCATTTTGCTGTATGGCAGAAATTAGCACAACATTGTAGATCAACTATACTTCAATTTAAAAAAATCATACACTAGTGATGCCTGGTGAATTCCAGTGCTTGTGTCCTCAGGCAGCCCTGGAGCTAATTTCCCCGAGCAATTAATTTTTAGCAGATCCCTATGTGTAAAGTACCACACAGGACACAATTGTGATTGAGCACAGATGCTTCTCTGAGGACCTTGTGTGTGTGTTTTTGGGGATGTTTCTGTATAGGGGCATATGTGCATGTAGAGATCTGTGTATGTGTATAGCTCTATGTGTAATTCCTTGGTGTGCGTGGGGGGGATCAAGGACAAGAGAGGAGGAAGGAACCCAGACAGAGGAAGAAATAAATATCATAAGATATGAAGGCAAGATGCACTGGGCATGCAAAGGGAGAAATGGTTACCTTTGGCAAAGAAAACCCTTATATGTTCATTTATTATTATTATTTTAATTTTTGATTTGAGATGGTCCTTGAAGGAATAAAGAATGTAGACAACTTTAGATGGAAAATGTTTAAGTTCACTGAGGACAAGAATATTATCTTTGCTTTGTTTTTTTTTTTTCCTAGCTTTTTGCAAAGCAATCATAAAGAAAATATTACTGATGTTTTCATCAGAGATTGGGCTTGTGGACACTGGCTCTGCTCATGACTAGCCTAACAGCACCTCTGACAGGTCAGTGACCTCTGTATCTCATTTTCTAATCTGAAAACTGAGAAAATAGAAGAAAACTACCATTACTGTAATGTCCTGCTCTGTCAGGCTAACTCCCTTGATTCCTTCCAAGTCTAATGTTTGCCGAGCACCAAGTTCCTGATACACAGCAAGTGAATTGAGTGGTTAGTACTACAGTATTACTCAAAACAGATGTTTAAGCACTTTTCTATCTCTTTCTCAGTATTGTTTTTCTCTTCTACTTCTTTTTTTCCTATATCCTTCTGGCCCACCCATATATTTTCCAACTTCCTTTCTTTTTTTAAAATATTTTTTTCCTGTATATCTCCTGAATGACAGCATTTGGCCTGCTAGTGTTGCCTGGCTGAGTGTATCCAATGATGAGGATTTTATCTTTAATGCTCTCTTACTTGGAAGCCCCCATATAAGGACTTCTAGGCATCCTGTTCAGTGGCTACCTTGACGGCCCACCTGAAGCAGTCCCTGAAGTCAGCTTCTGATCTCCTCATCCACTCTTAACATTGATTCTGTAGTATTCTCGTTCCTGTCTGCCTGTTAACCTGATGATTTAATGATACATGATTTATCATGATGCTTATTAAGCTTAAGCTTATTAAACTTAATGCCTTACTTGCATAGAGCACTGTGAGTGCTGGCAGTTGTTGAGTTCTGTACAATGTTGTAGAAAGGCAGTGAAAGTCAGGCTGAATTTAGAAAATATTTCTATATAATTATTCTAGTAAATTGTTTAAAGACATCTCAGAAGAAAAGAACCCAAATCTCCAAACTCCAGTAATTTGTTTTGATTATTTTTTTCCTAACCTAACTAAAAATTCCCTTTAGAATCCACTTTTATATTAATACTTTATATTAAAGAAGGTCCAATAATTGTACAACATTTCAAGCCCTTCAAAACCTCGATCTGCCTCAAAACAATACCAAGATATTACTGATATTAGGGGCTAATAGGAGCCAGACTCATGTCTTCTCTCAAATTCCCTTCCAGATAACGTTTGTGAATTGCAAAGAAGACATTCTTTTATAGCTTTAACTCTTAAGGATGATTCAAAGGAAAGGTATTCCTGGTAGGGTTTCAGAAGTAATTTTTGCCTATGTAGTGGCTTCTGGTGCTACTTAAATAATTCCTGTATATCTGAAGACACTGTTAAGCCTCACTCCAGGGCCAAAGAGGTTTGCTAATATCTGAACTGGATATTAAAAATAAAATTAAAAGGTTTAAGTACAAAGCTTCAAATTATATTACCTAATTTGAACTACACTGTAAGAAATAACTAGTTCTTTTAAATTTTACTCTGATAGTGGTGACATAAGGACAGATTAGAAAGATCCTTAGGTATGTCTTGTTCTTTAAACACATTATTACATTCAGGTATTAAGTTTTTCTTTGTCTTTCATGGGATAATTATGTTACAGCTAAAGTTCAGTTTAGCTTAGAGAGGGCAGACAACAAGCAGAAGAACTACAATCCTGCAGCCTGTGGAACGAAAACCACATTCATAGAAAGATAGACAAAATGAAAAGGAAGAGGACTGTGTATCAGATGAAGGAACAAGATAAAACCCCAGAAAAACAACTAAATGAAGTGGAGAGAGGTAACCATCCAGAAAAAGAATTCAGAATAATGACAGTGAATATGATCCAGGACCTCAGAAAAAGAATGGAGGCAAAGATTGAGAAGATGCAATAAATGTTTAACAAAGACCTAGAAGAATTAAAGAAGAAACAAACAGAGAAAAACAATACAATAACTGAAATGAAAAGTACACTAGAAGGAATCTGTAACAGAATAACTGAGACAGAAAAACGGATAAGTGATCTGGAAGACAGAATGGTAGAATTCACTGCTGTGGAACAGAATAAAGAAAAAAGAAAGAAAAGAAATGAAGACAGCCTAAGAGACCTCTGGGACAACATTAAATGCACCAACATTTGCATTATAGGGGTCCCAGAAGGAGAAGAGAAAAGAAAGGACTTGAGAAAATATTTGAAGAGATTATAGACAAAAACTTCCCTAACATGAGAGGGGAAACAGCCACGCAAGTCCAGGAAATGCAGAGAGTCCAAGGCAGGAAAAACCCAAAAAGAAACATGCTGAGACACATAGTAATCAAACTGACAAAAATTAAAGACAAAGAAAAATTATTAAAAGCAACAAGGGAAAAATGACAAATAACATACAAGGAAACACTCATAAGGTTAACAGCTGATTTCTCAGCAGAAACGCTACAAGCCAGAAGAGAGGGGCACAATATATTTAAACTGATGAAAGGGAAGAAACTACAACCAAGATTACTCTACCCAGCAAGGATCTCATTCAGATTCGATGGAGAAATCAAAAGCTTTACAGACAAGCAAAAGCTAAGAGAATTCAGCACCATCAAACCAGCTCTACAACAAATGCTAAAGGAACTTCTCTAAGTGGGAAACACAAGGGAAGAAAAGGACCTACAAAAACAAACCCATAACAATTAAGAAAATGGTAATAGTAACATACATATCAATAATTACCTTAAATGTGAATAGATTAAATGCTCCAACCAAAAGACACAGACTGGCTGAATGGATAAAAAACAAGACCCATATATATGCTGTCTACAAGAGACCCACTTCAGACCTAGGGAAACATACAGACTGAAAGTGAGGGGATGGAAAAATATATTCCATGCAAACAGAAATCAAAAGAAAGCCAGAGTAGCAATACTCATATCAGATAAAATAGACTTTAAAATAAAGAATGTTACAAGAGACAAAAAAGGACACTACATAATGATCAAGGGATCAATACAAGAAGAATATGTAACAATTATAAATATACATGCACCCAACATAGGAGCACCTCAATACAAAAGGCAACTGCTAACAGCTATAAAAGAGGAAATAGACAGTAACACAATAATAGTGGGGGACTTTAACAAATCACTTATACCAATGGGCAGATCATCCAGCCAGAAAATTAATAAGGTAACACAAGCTTTAAATGACACAATAAACCAGATAGATTTAATTGATATTTATAGGACATTCCATCCAAAAACAACACATTACACTTACTTCTCAAGTGCACCTGGAACATTCTCCAGGATAGATCACATCTTGGGTCACAAATCAAGCCTCAGTAATTTAAGAAAATTGAAATCATATCAAGCATCTTTTCAAACCACAGTGCTATGGGGTTAGAAATTAATTACAGGGAAAAAAATAAAAAACACAAACACATGGAGGCTAAACTATATGTTACTAAATAACCGAAAGATAACTGAAGAAATCAAAGAGGAAATTAAAAAAAACCCTAGAGGAAAATGACCATGAAAACACAACTATCCAAAACCTATGGAATGCAACAAAAGCAGTTCTAAGAGGGAAGTTTATAGCAATAAAATCCTAACTCAAGAAACAAGTAAAATCTCAAATAAACAATCTAACCTGACACCTAAAGGAACTATAGAAAGAAGAACAAAAAAACCCCAGAGTTATCAGAAGGAAATAAATCATAAAGATCACAGCAGAAAAAAATGAAATAGAAACAAAGAAAACAGTAGCAAAGATCAATAAAACTAATATCTCTTTCTCTGAGAAGGTAAACAAAATTGATAAACCTTTAGCCAGACTCATCAAGAACAAGAGAGATAGGACTGAAATCAAAAATTAGAAATGAAACAGGAGAAGTTGAAGCAGAAACTGCAGAAATACAAAGCAACATAAGAGACTAATACAAGCAACTCTATGCCAATAAAATCAGCAAACTGGAAGAAATGGACAAATTCTTAGAGAGGTATAACCTTCCAAGACTGAAACAGGAAGAAATAGAAAATGTGAAGAGAACGATCACAAGTAATTAAATTGAAACTGTGATTAAAAATGTTCCAACAGGGCTTCCCTGGTGGCGCAGTGGTTGAGAATCTGCCTGCCGATGCAGGGAACACGGGTTCGTGCCCCGGTCTGGGAAGATCCCACATGTCGCAGAGCGGCTGGGCCTGTGAGCCATGGCCGCTGAGCCTGAGCGTCCGGAGCCTGTGCTCCACAATGGGAGAGGCCACAACAGTGAGAGGCCCGCGTACCACAAAAAAAAAAAAAAAAAAAAAAAGTGTTCCAACCAACAAAAATCTAAGACCAGATGGCTTCACAGGTTAATTCTATCTAACATTTAGAGAAGAGCTAGCACCTATCCTTCTCATATTCTTCCAAAAAATTGCAGAGTAAGGAACACTCCCAAACTCATTCTATGAGGCCACCATTATCCTTATACCAAAACCAGACAAAGATACTACCAAAAAAGAAAATTGCCAACCACTATCACTGATGAACATAGATGCAAACATTAAGAACAAAATACTAGCAAACAGAATCCAACAACATATTAAAAGGATCATACACCATGATCAAGTGGGATTTATCTCAGAAAAGCAAGCATCAATATATGCAAATCAATCAATGTCATACACCATATTAACAAACTGAAGAATGAAAACCATATGATCATCTCAATAGAAGCAGAAAAACCTTTGATAAAATTCAACACCCATTTATGATTAAAACTCTCCAGAAAATAATCATAGAGAAACCTACCTCAACATAATAAAGGCCATATACGACAAACCCACATTCAACATCATTCTTAATGGTGAAAAACTGAAAGCACTTCCTCTAAGATCAGGAAGAAGACAAGGATGTTCACTCTCGCCACTATTTTTTTTTTTTTTTTTTTTTTTTGTGGTACGCGGGCCTCTCACTGTTGTGGCCTCTCCCGTTGCGGAGCACAGGCTCCGGACGCACAGGCTCAGCGGCCACGGCTCACGGGCCCAGCCGCTCCGCGGCATGTGGGATCTTCTCGGACCGGGGCACGAACCCGTATCCCCTGCATCGGCAGGCGGACTCTCAACCACTGCGCCACCAGGGAAGCCCTCTCGCCACTATTATTCGACATAGTCTTGGAAGTCATAGCCATGGCAATCAGAGAAGAAAAAGAAATAAGAGGAATCCAAATTGGAAAAGAAGTAAAACTGTCACTGTTTGCAGATGACATGGTACTCTACATAGAGAATCCTAAAGATGCCACCTGAAAACTACTAGAGCTAATAAATGAATTTGGTAAATTAGTAGGATACAAAATTAATGCACAGAAATCACTTGCATTCCTATACACTAACAATGAATGATCAGAAAGAGAAATTAAGGAAAAAATCCCACTCACCACAGAAAAAAGAATAAAATACCAAGGAATAAACCTACCTATGGAAGTAAAAGACCTCTACTCAGAAAATTATGACACATTGATGAAAGAAATCAAAGAAGACACAAACAGATGGAGAGATATAGCACATTCTTGGATTGGAAGAATCAATATTGTGAAAATGACTGTACTATCCAAAGCAATCTACAGATTCAATGCAATCCCTGTCAAATTACCAATGGCATTTTTTACAGAACAAGAACAAAAAATCTTAAAATTTGTATGGAGACACAAAAGACCCCGAATAGCCAAAGCAATCTTCAGAAAGAAAAATGGAGCTAGAGGAATCAGATTCCCTGACTTCAGACTATACTACAAAGCTACAGTAATCAAGACAATATGGTACTGGCACAAAAACAGAAATATTGATCAATGGAACAGGATAGAAAGCTCAGAGATAAACCCATGCACCTATGGTCACCTAATCTATGACAGAGGAGGCAAGAATATACAATGGAGAAAAGACAGTCTCTTCAGTAAGTGGTGCTGGGAAAACTGGACACCTACATGTAAAAGAATGAAATTAGAACACTCCCTAACATCATGCATAAAAATAAACTCAAAATGGATTAAAGACCTAAATTTAGGACCAGACACTCTAAAACTCTTAGAGAAGAACATAGGAAGAACACTCTTTGACATAAATCACAGCAAGATCTTTTTTGATACACCTCCTAGAGTAATGGAAATAAAAACAAAAATAAACAAATGGGACCTAATCAAACTTAAAATCTTTTGCACAGCAAAGGAAACTATAAACAATATGAAAAGACATCCCTCAGAATGGGTTAAAATATTTGCAAATGAAGCAACATGCAAAGGATTAATCTCCAAAATATATAAACAGTTCTTGCAGCTCAATATTAAAGAAACAAACAACCCAATCCAAAAATGGGCAGAAGACCTAATAGACATTTCTCCAAAGAAGATATATAGATGACCAAGAGGCACAGGAAAAGCTGCTCAACATCACTAATTATTATAGTAATGCAAATCAAAACTACACTGAGGTATCACGTCATACCGGTTAGAATGGGCATCATAAGAAAATCTACAAATAACAAATGCTGGAGAGGGTGTGGAGAAACAGGAACACTCTTGAACTATTGGTGGGAATGTAAATTGATACAGCCACTATGGAGAGCACTATGGAGGTTCCTTAAAAAGCTAAAAATAGAATTACCATATGACCCAGGAATCTCACTACTGGGCATATATCCAGAGAAAACCATAATTCAAAAAGACATCTGCATCCCAATATTCATTGCAGCACTATTTACAATAGCCAGGCCATGGAAGCAAACTAAATGCCCATCAACAGACAAATGGATAAAGAAGATGTGGTACATATATACAATGAAATATTACTCAGCCATAAAAATGAACGAAATTGGGCCATTTTTAGAGATGTGGATGGACCTAGAGACTGTCATACAGAGTGAAGTAAGTCAGAAAGAGAAAAAGAAATATTGTGTATTAACGCATACATTGGAATGTAGAAAAATGGTACAGATGAACTGATTTGCAAGGCTGAAGTAGAGACACAGATCTAGAGAACAAACTTATGGACACCAAGCAGGGAACGTGGAGGTGGGTGTTGTGGTGGTGGGATGAATTGGAAAATTGACATTGACATTTATACACTAATATGTATAAGATAGATAAGTAAAAAAAAAAAAAAAAGGCCAGTGTCTTTTGGCCAATGTCCCTTTGAACCTTCTGCCATGTCTGCAGTGCAGAAGAGGGCCCTCCCTAGATATGCTGGTACCTTGATCCTGGACTTCCATCCCCCACAACTATGAAAAATAAATTTCTGTTTATTAGCAAAAATAAACAAATAGGGCTTCCCTGGTGGCGCAGTGGTTGAGAGTCCGCCTGTCAATGCAGGGGACACGGGTTCATGCCCCGGTCTGGGAGGATCCCACGTGCCGCGGAGCGACTGGGCCCATGAGCCACAATTACTGAGCCTGCGCGTCTGGAGCCTGTGCTCCGCAAGAAGAGAGGCCGCGATAGTGAGAGGCCTGCGCACCGCGATGAAGAGTGGCCCTCGCTTGCCACAACTAGAGAAAGCCCTCGCACAGAAACGAAGACCCAACACAGCCATAAATAAATAAATAAATAAAATTAAAAAAAATAAATAAATAAAAATAAACAAATAAATAAAACCTATCATTTGGATCTGTGATAAGATAACATAAAATTAAATAAAATGTGGTATGTACAAAAAAATAATAAAGTTCACTTTAGTTTATATAATTTACCTCTTTCTTTCAAAGATGAAAGGGTTGAGTCAAATAGGTCAAGTAACTGGTTCAAAGTCCTATTGAAAGCTGTTGGTGGAAATAGGGCAAAATAGGAGTTTTCTCACCTTAAGTTTAAAGCTATTTTCTTGACATCACTTTGTTGAGGAATTTCAATCACAGAGTGTATGAGTACAGGCATATCACATGTACTATATCAATCACTATCAATGTACTATATCAAACACTATACTGTGTCTTCATCTCCTTCCCCACACCTGTTTCTTCTGGCTTAGTTGGCTGCCCTACTTTGGAATTACATGCCAGTAGAAGATGACCTCAAATTACTCTAATTCCTAATAAAGAGAAGCCTTCCAGCTGAGAGCACATTACTCTCCCATGTCTTCATGGTTGTTGATTTTCTTATTTATTCCAATTACTTACAAAGAGCTAGGGTGATTTTCCCTAAGTGGAATGCAAGTTAAAGCAGTGTTTCTCCAAGTGCATTGGCAGAACAAAGAGCCAATGACTTCAGAATAATCTGGAAAATTTACTAAAATTTCAGGCTATAGGTTTCAATTCCAAGCCTAGTGATACATAATCTTTGTATATACATAAAGATATTTCTCTTGATGATTTTATGTACATTAAAGAAATTCAAAGTTGGACCTACCTTGATTCTGATCTTTATCATGTTACTTGACATTTGGGGATTAGAGTGTAGCAGAATAAAATGGCTAAAAAAATGGCCTACGGAGTGTCTACAATCATACTGTACTCATTGATGGCTCGTCCTAACAGTAAAGCAAATTATATTTAACTTGTACTGGCACTCACACTAGAGCTGATTTTTTCCCTGATTGTCTAGACATCAGTTCTGACTGGTCAGTGTCCAGGAGATAGCACTTGTTAAATAAATATTTCAAATGACATTTCCATCTGATACTCACAGTAATGTCATGTCTAGGGTCAAGAATTCATGCTCAGTAGGTCTTAAAAATTTGACTTAGCTAATGAGCTAAAAGGGTTTGGCTGGTAATCTTCTTATGTTTAAGTAATGAGTATTTACATTTTTGTCTTCATTGTCTTTGCCAATTGTACTCAACAACTGTTTCTTTTCTTCCAAGAATAGCAGCTATTTTTTCAGTGTTTTTTGGGGAAGTGCTTCTTCCATCTTCTCTAACCATGAAAGTTAAATGGGAGCCACTGTCTTCCTATAAGTTCTGCTGTAGTTATTAACTTGTTATGGGCATCTGACCAGTTAGATTACCTCTTTGTCCTGGTCACAATCTTTGATTCATGGACGGGCAGCTGAGGTTGGCATTTTTAAGCCAAGGACCAGGAGCCCAAGTCTCACTTTCTCCTTCATGGCAAAAAAGAGCCTGCATGTCTGAGAGCCACTGGAACTTCCACAAGTGGAAGGAGGTAATCTGTCATTGAAGATAATTAAGCCAATTTAGATAGGATTAAGCCAATGCAGATAGAGGAGAGATGAAAAAAAGAGTACTAGTAGCATGTCAGTTCTACTTGGGATTTAGCTTCTTGTTTTTCTCTCAGTTAAATAAGATGAATTCCTTATTTTGTTTAAGTTATTTCAAGTTGGGTTTCTCAGTTACAGCCAAAAAGAGTTCTGGCTGATACCTCATTGAGCTCAGCATAACCAGTGGTGACCCTTTGTCAGTTTCTATCTCATAATTTATCTTGATTCTGAGTCTATCATACTCTAGATTAGGCAAAGGCAAGATGGAGTGGTGGAGGGATAGGGGCCAAGACAAGTCAATATATACAAAGTGTCCTATTTTAAAACATTGTACCTTTTAATCATGAATGTAAATTCTAATACAGGATACAAATATTCTATATCCATATCTATATATCTACCTATCTCCTAGTAAAAGAGGATAAATGAAATTAGAAAAGCACAAGATAAAGTACTGTGGAAGTTGAGAGGAAGGAGAGATTATTGAGAAAAATGGGGAACTGCTTTAAGTGGATTGTGATAATGGGATTGGAGTTGAAAATGTGACTGTGGAGGTTTAGTGACTTTCAAGTGGAAGGGGCTATTAGCAAAGACATGGAAGTGAGATTCTGTCTGGAATTTTATCAGAAATTTAATTTTATTGGATTGAGTAAGAAGGAGTAAAAGAGTAAGAAGTGAGAAGGAGTAAGAGTGAGAGAAATTTCAAACATAAGTAGGAGCTAGATGATAAACAATATCAAGGAATGTTGTATTTTATCATTTGTCTATTAGAATGACTCGGCAGTCTTGATAAATTTGCACGAGCACTTGTTTGGAAAAATAGTTGCAACAATTGATAGGCATCTGACTTTATTTAGAGATAGCACCTGGAGTTATTATTTTCCATACTCATTGTTATCAGTGATTACATGTTGGTAAATTGAATATAATAAGTGTACTGAAGGTGTACTTAGGATAAGTATCAAAAAGAAGACCTTATGAACTAAAATATAGTTTTCACATTATATGGTTTGCACATTTAAATGCATTGAAATGACTTAATGAAATGTCTTGGGGATTTCCCTTTATTTCATCAGAAATATATTTGAAGAGAGAGGGGAGAAAGGAAATGACTAACTAATTCACATTATGCCTACAGATATTGTGTCACAATACTGTACTCATCCTTTCAGGAAGTATTAAATATCAACCTGTGATTGTAGATAAATGATGAAAATCCCAACTCCATCCCTGACTCTATTAAAACACGGAGGCAATGACAGAGCCTCTGTGGGTCCATTTTCTCATGTATAATGAGAATCCTACCTAGTATTGTCAGTTTAGAAATCTAGTCGTGGTATGTTAGGGAATATATGTTACACATTAACAGGTCCCTTTTTACTTACTGTACTCATATAAGTTAAAAATTATAACCTGTGGAAATTTTAATCACTTAAACACGTGTCCAGAAGCCTTCTTTTCAATTCCCTGATGAGCCCCTAAGTAACAATTTCACAAGCCTAGATAGATAGACAAAATATTGCTTTCTCACTTCAAAAATGTTATATTATCCTGGATCATAGTTTCTTGAGATGAGTCATTGTTAGGTAAATAAAGAGATTGAAGGATCTCTTGGCAAAAGGAAATAAATGACTTATGCTGTCTTCAAATACATGCACAATTATTGCATTATTTATCTCAGGACATTAAGAAGATTCAGAGAGGTTTATTATTAGAAGATGTTTTTCATCACAATTATGTATATTCTGAAAATCAGAGAACAGAATCAGTGAAAAAAATCAGGAATAGATTTTTTTCCCCTACCCAACTATCAAGAATATATCAATCAAGGTGTTGCCTCCTATTGTAATCACTTTCCTCTGATTACTGAATTTTAAGACATATTTTCTTCTGCTGCTTATGCCACAGTGATTTAGGGAAATATACCCATCTCTCACCATCACCATGTGAGGGCTCATTCCCTGTGCATCAATAACTTGGAAAAATAACTTATGAAAGTAAAGTCTAAAGAAACAACCATATATATATATGAAAAAATATATCAGCTCCCTAGCATTAAAATAATAGGATAGAAAGAGCGAACTTAAAAAATTTGATAACTAAAGGTTGAATATTCACTTTGAATCAGAAGTATGTTGAACCGTTGTCCTTCTTTAAAAAAAAATATTTTGGTTATTTTTATAAATTTGTATTCACAAATAAAATTGCAGAAACTTCTCTGTAAATATATCTACATAACAAATATATATATATATATATATATAGTTTTATAATAAGTCCATTATTTAAAACTCATGGTTGTTTTCTTTCTCAAGTTTTCTTTGACTTTGTGAAGCATATGTTACTTACTTACTGCCAAGTGAGTAAAATATGATAGATAGATTGGGGAGAAACAGATTTAAGAGTGTATAGGGAAAATGTTTATAATGGGTGACTCTGTAACCTAAGCTAGAGAGGGAAGGCACCTGAGGCCACGAAGGTGTAGCAGACAGTGAAATAGTGGATTAATCAAAGGACTGGGGAGCCTGAGGGGTTGAAAAATTGTTTGCGTGGAAAGTGATAAACAGAAATATTTGGACAGAAAGGAGGCTGTGGGCAAAGAGCTGTTTACTTAAAATTGAAATTTTGATGAAGGCAGAATGATTGGTAATGGAAAAATTCTGTCTATTACCTTTGTAATGAGTGGCTAAGGTGGGAAGGAGTACAAGTTTGTGGGAAGCAAGGAGGTCAAGACACTGAGAGGTCAAGACGCTGAAAGCATCACTGATGTGAATACAGATGACACCAAGACAGAATATAAGATCTTCTGTAAATGAGGAAGACTGAACTAAAAAGATGAAAGATTATTGCATTAGAGTTGACTGCAACTCCTGAAAAGCATGTTGTGGATCCTTTCTCTTTATTTATTGTCAATATTTTGTAGTTTTCCACTCATAGACTTCAATGTTCTAGCCCTAAGTTATCTTTTCAAATGTACTCTCACTCTTCCTCTTCATGAATTCAATATTTTATATAACATAAATGCTTTGTATTTTCAAAACATAATTCATCCTTAACTGATGTTGAACCTTCACACATGTTGTTGGTCCTTATCTAAATTTTAGTTTATCAATAAAGTTCACTTCAAATTCTATCTCATCAAAAGAAGCAGCAGCAGCAGCAGCAGCAGCAGCAGTGGAAGAGGGGATGGGAGAGAGGGAAAGGAGAGGGGGAGTGCAGAAAACTTTATTTTAGTGTAGAAAACTTCTGTAATTCCTCCAGCAAGAAATTTTGTCCCATACTTCTGGATTGCCATACCATTTTATTTCTTATGATACTAATTATGTTTTACCTTGTATTAAAGTTATTTGTGTACAGCTATTCCAATTATCTTATTGGTCAAAACCATCATCATTGGGCTTCCCTGGTGGCGCAGTGGTTAGGAATCTGCCTGCCAATGCAGGGGACACAGGATTGAGCCCTGGTTCAGGAAGATCCCACATGCTGCAGACCAGCTAGGCCCGTGCGCCACAACTACTGAGTCTGTGCTCTAGAGCCCGCGCACTTAGAGCCGGTGCTCCAAGACGAGAGGCCCACGCACGGCAATGAAGAGTAGCGCCCGCTAACCGCAACTAAAAAGAAAGCCCACACACAGCAACGAAGACCCAACGCAGACAAAAATAAATTAATTTTTTTAAAAAAAGAAATGTATTTCCAATAAAATTTAAAAAAAACCATCATCATTAAATCTGAATAAACTTTACCATCTAACCCAGTCCTACCCCTAATTCTCCTTTAGTCTGTCTGTCTTTCTGATGTCTTTGTAACTTGTCCTTTGAAATGCCAGGTAATTATAAGCAAACATATTTTTTACAGCTGTTTTAACTCCCCACTCTATCTGTTTGTCAAAAATAAACCTGCATTTTCCCCCCCGACTGCATTCATTTGACTTTCATTAGTCAATGGAAGAATAAAGCTGGGGCATACTGTTAATACTTTCCTTTCTCCAAAAACCTATTCAAGACCCTGATCAACATTTGAATCTGTTAGTCTGTCTTTTCTACTACTACTAGAGTTATTGTCCTGAAAGTAAACAAACAAATAAATAACAAAGACCAACAAACAACAAAACCTTTTTAATGCCAGTTCTCTGCTTGAGGACTCTACACAATAATGTTTTTAAAATAACACTGCATTCAAAGCCCTTCGCAATCTGGACCTTCTCTCCCTGATGAGCGACTCCTCTCCTCACAAATCTCACACTGTAGTCACACAGTGCTTTTCTCCACTTCCCAAACTAACCATGCCATTTTACAACCACATGTTTCTGCCCCTCTATCTAATTCTTTTAACCTTTTTCTCTACTTATTAAACTATCATTCAGCTTTCAAAATTATACTCATTTCAACGCTCCATCTTAGAAGAATTAATTTCACTCTACTCTGTTTTCACAGTACACATTTCAAACCATTATTTTAGGGCATATCTCATTGTATTTTAAAGATGTTTACTTCTCTATATCCCACATTGCATTGTGGTTTCTAGCAATGAGGAAATGAAATTTATTCTTCTTTGTACCTGCAGTTCTTGAACATAAATTGCTTAAGTTCTACTTGGCCACATTTTACTCTTTGGTTCAGCCTGGATTTCATGGTCCATAAGTTTCTCCTACTGAATACTAGTTTTCATTTTCCTATGAAAATTTTGATCTACTATCTTGGATTGGTTCTAGTAAATTACCTCTTGACCATTATAAGTTCTCTACTTTGGTTAAACTGTTTCTGAAATGGGACATTAATTCATTTGTTATATTGAAGTTATCAACCCATATGTCCACTCAAAGACTCTTCATTAACAAGGCTGGATTGAATTTATTTTCCTCAAGAATATCTTCTATTCCCACAGTAGACCACAATGATGAATCCATCCTATAAATTCTTAAAGCATTCAAGATTATATTAATACATGATTTACACTTCACATCTCTACTTAGTCATGTTTTATTTAAAGTTTTGTGTTTGCATGTCTTATTTCTCTATAATGAGATAGATAATTTATTCGTGGCTAGAGCCATGCCCTACACTTTGTTTTGGGTCATACAGGTTTGGATCATGGGAGGTTCATGAACATGAATAGTCCTAGTCTACCACAAGCCAAGTGATAGGGGCTAGTTTTTGAGCACGAACTATATATGCGGGCATAGAATGACAATTAATCTTCAAATTCTTTCTAGAATTTTTTATTCATCAGGACTGGAAAAATATCATAAAGCTTCCAGAATTTCCTCCAAATCCTCATAGGTAGTTTCAGATTTCAATGTCATTTGGGAAGAAAAATTTAAGTTATCAGTTTTTGATTCTATATAGATGTATACATGCGTATATGACAAAAAAGGATATAATATTTTAAAATGGATTAACCAATTAATATATTATAGCACTGTTTATTCCTTGTTCACTAAAGAGATTTATCTTAGGTCTTTAACACTGATGAAAAGAGATCCTGTCTTAATGATGAACTGTTAATGGTGATGAATAAATCACAATGTATTTGAGTTTTCATGCCTTTATTTTCACAAAATAACCTATTTGACTAGACAACATACAAGAGTAGAAAAATATTAATACATTTCCTTATTATCCTTTTTTGTTGAACATATTAGCCAGTATTAAGCCAAAATAGATGACAGGGCTTCCCTGGTGGCACAGTGGTTGAGAATCTGCCTGCCGATGCAGGGGACACGGGTTCGTGCCCCAGTCCGGGAATATCCCACATGCCGCGGAGCGGCTGGGCCCGTGAGCCATGGCCGCTGAGCCTGCACGTCCGGAGCCTGCGCTCCGCAACTGGAGAGGCCACAGCAGTGAGAGGCCCGCGTACCACAAAAAATAAATAAATAAATAAATAAAATATCTTTAAAAAAAAACACACAAAATAGATGACAAAAATATTTTGACCACAAGGTAACTATAATTATTGAACATAACTGTTCACATTAAAAAGCAACAGAAACTGGTATTCAATAGACTGTAAAAGATACACTTTTCCTCCCTTTGAAAAAGAAGGGAGTGAGTCAGAAGAGGATTCATAATACAAATGGGACCCTCTTTTGCAAATTGTCCTAGTTCTGTTTGGGTGTGAGTGAATGCTTTTAGAAGAGAACCAGAAGTAGGACTGTACCTATAGCTAAGTGTTCACTGCAAACACGCTGGCTACACAAATGTTAAATTTCTAACACTGAAAAGTCTTTGGAAAACTGCTTTTTTTAAAAAGTTACATATCACCTTATCCCAGTTTGACAAATTTGCTTGTTCCACAGACTTAAATATATTTAATAAGTCAAGGTTTGGGGAAGTAATTTAATGATAGATGCAATTATGATTTTTAAGGTCTTGTTTTCACTTCTAGTTGTATTAATTTTTTTTATATTGCCAATAACTGAATTTGTGAAAGATTTTTTTGTCACATTTTTAGAAGATTTCCAAAGGTGTAGAGATATATTAAAACCTAAAACTACAATGAGAGGCTTAGTATGGCATTCAAGTCATGCACTAATTACTGCTGAAAATATAATGATAATATGGCAATGAAAATAATACCTAATCCATATATGGGATTTATTACATACGAGGTACCTTTCTAAGTCCTTTAGATGTATCAACTCTGATCCTTACAACCCCCTGAACTGGTCTGATAATTATCTTCTTTTTGCTTCTGAGAAGACTGAATTAGAAATGCTGAAAAATTGTCCAAAGTCACGGCTATTAAATGCTACATCCAGGATTTTAATTCATGACATCTGGTTGGAGAGTCTATGCTGTTCTCCATAATGCTAAGTAATTAATGAATTGTATTCCATGTGTTTTGCCATAAATCAGCACTTTGGAGGCAAAGATATTTTTCCATAGAAAATTGTAAGTAATGGTTTAGTTGCTATCTAACTCACAAAATGCTACCTAGTTCATAAAATGTGATCTAAATAAATTTAGATCATGATTGACATAACACAAGAAGATAAATTACTTCTCCCTACACATGCTTTTTCATAGTTTCAGAGCCAGCCTCAGACAAAAAATTGAAAGATGTACTGTTTTTACATTCTACTTCTTTTTATTTACCTTTCTTCTCTTGTTCCTTTGGGTAGGATCTTCCCTCTGTCCATAATGCCAGCCCAGAATTGAGGCAATTGACAAACTCCTATTCTCTTTCAGCACTGCCCTCAAATGTCAACTCCACACTGAAAATGCTCTGGATGGCCCTGTGGAGTTAGTGCCTGTCCTCTTGGTGCCTTTGACATATGATGCCTCTTGATTTTACTTTTTGCACATTGTGATATCAGAACCATCGCCTTGTCTATCTTCCCTTTTAGACCAAATGTTCTTTGAGGATCAGAGGGTGTGTTATTCTTGAATCCTCAGCACCAAAAATACTGTGAACTGTGCCAGAGACTTTAGGTGCATGATTATTTTAATCTTTACAACAATCTCAAAGCTATTGTATTAATAAAGAAACTAAGGTTTAGAAAGGGTAGGTGGCATAGTTAAAAATGAGGCAGAATTGGGATTGCAAAATAATTAAATCTGCCAGAATAGCTCTCTGTCTGGCCCCATTTTGTTAAGTGATGCCAAATTCCTTCCTATTATCCTTCACATCCTATCCAACTCTTTTCCCAAATAACCCTTATTCCTTTCTTCCTGGGAAATTATCACAGGTAGATGCTCAAAAGCAAAATGAGGGCTTCCCTGGTGTCGCAGTGGTTGGGAGTCCGCCTGCCGATGCGGGGGATACGGGTTCATGCCCTGGTCTGGGAGGATCCCATATGCCGCGGAGTGGCTGGGCCCGTGAGCCATGGCCGCTGAGCCTGCCCGTCTGGAGTCTGTGCCCCGCAACAGGAGAGGCCACAACAGTGAGAGTCCCGGGTACCGCAAAAAAAAAAAAAAAAAAAAAAAAAAAAAAAAAAAAAAAAAGCAAAATGATACGATTTAACTGATATATGATATCAGATATATCTGATATATATCAGATATATCTGATTTTCTCTGTGGCATCTTATTTTTAAAAGCATGATGCTTATTCACTTAAATGACTGCTTAATTAGTGGAATTTATCTCACATGGTATACTTTTTATGCCACAGGGGAGGAAGACATTGTAGACAGTGGGTCTGCTGTGTTTGGCCAGATCTGTCTGAGAATCCATTTCTGAGGTTAGAGCCTCAAAATTGTTCCCACTGCTTTTTAATTTTTTTTAACTTGTTTTCTGCTTTCACTCACTTCTGAATTTCAAATTCTCTAAAAACTTCAGGACATGTCTTTTGCTTAAACAAAGGCAAAAATCAGAAGGACCTGTGGCAGTGACCAACTTATTGTAGGGCAGCTATTTATACATATGAATCATTTTCAAGTTGGTCATCTGTAAGGTTTGTACTACATGTATTTGATCATCAAGTTGTCAGGATGACAGCAAAATATTTCTCTATGTTGGCTTTAATTTATTTATTAAACCAGTGAGTAATACAAATATTCTTTAGGATCCTGGATTTGGTGCAGTCTTCATTTTCTTTTCCTCTATAGTTAAATTTTTAACATTCTGACATTAAAAAAATCCCTACCTTTAATAAAAAAAGTGTGCTATAATATTAAGTAGAACTAATTGTTAAGAAAATTAGGCTATGTATTCTCTTGACAGATATTTTGATAGATAATTAACATACAATATAGCAGGCAACCTTACATTCTCTATAGATGAATTCTGTCATTCCCAAAGATGAGCATAACCCCGATTTTACTTAAACAGGTTACTCTTTTCTTGCTATCTAATTTCATAAATTTCATGGATTCTCTCTTTCTGGATAAATTGAGAAAAAAATCCTCACATCATCTAAAGGGATGAAATTGGAAAGAAGCAAAGATTGCTTCTATGATAGGTGGGCTATTCATACAGAGGATCATCTCTAACCATACCCTTTAAATTTTATTTTAGGTAATATTCATAAAGTAATCCAAGACCCCAATTTGGCATTGATATCATAAGGGAGGCATAATGATACAGTGGGAAAAAACACTATGACCTTGGGAGAGTCCCTTAACCAGTTGGTAACTTAGCAATAAAGTATAATATTTAGCAGGTTACTCTTTAGAGTCATAGACACATAGGTTAAGAGGACTTGTTACCTGTTTGTATGAAAGATCGTTTAACTGTAAAAGAAAGATAAACTCAAATGCTGTATTGTTGTGAAGATTAAATGAGAGGATGTATGAAATGCTTTCATCACGGTGCCTGTTGCATAGAAAGAATGCTAATCATTTTCAAGCCTTCCACTTATGCAACTGCTATCTCCCTGCCACAGCACTGAGATACAAGGGTTATAAAATAGTAAGATGAATCAGTTTTAAAATATTTTAAATAATGGCAAGATTATATTGGTATAAGTAAATTGCCTCCCAGTATGTCTACTCTGAAGAACATAACACTCATTTGAATATATGAGTTTCAGTGCATTTGTTAAAAAATATAGTCTTGTTATTTTATGATAAATTTGCAAAATATCTCATTGGAGTGAACTGTGGAAGAAACACTTCTAAATATTACAAATGACTTTCCACAAGCAGTAGTTTTAGAGCCAACAATATCCTGGATGTGATTTTTAGCACTGGATGATAAAAGTGATCACAAAATAAGAATATAATTCAATAAAGAAAGATATAAATAAGGATATAAATTCAATAACCTTGAAGGATAAGGGGAACCTTAAAATATCCACTATAGAGTTACTCAGTTTTAGACAAATGAACTGAGACCAAATGTGAGATTTAGTTCAGGAGAAAAAAAAAATGGAAGGAAATCACTTAAAATGATTCATAGAGAGACTTGAGGTTATTTTTAAATACCTTATTTGATGCTCAGAGAAAAATCAGGTAGAACACATTAAGAATAGCAGTGCAAAGTAAGATAAGGAGAAATGGTAACTGTAGGATAATAGGCATCTTATTAATAATATGAAGATTGCCTAAATAAAGTGAAAAGACCTATGTCACCTATGACAGCTCAATTATGAGGACATTCCTACAAAAACAGCATATTAATCTAAATTTCAATAATTACCTTAAAGGTGATCTAAAACTATGAATGAAATACATTTCAAATTATTCCAGAAACAATCGACCAACTGAAAAAATACCATGACTGACAATCACTATAAAGTCCAGTTGCTTATGGAGATAAAAGAAAATGCCAGATGTTCCCTCACCTGCCTGGACATAAAATTGCTTAGTGACTCAGTAAAAAATAAATATCTCCAATCTCCACTGCAAGCCTACTAAATCAGAGTATCTAAGGGAAAGACCCAGGAAGCTGAATTTTTACCAAGATTCTTCCTAACATAATTCTGTATAGTCTTCCATCCACATTTTGTCTGGAAATCCTGTCTGGTACAAAGAAGAGCTTAAAATATATGAAGAGGTATGTAACATTAAAAAATGTACACTTAGCAAGTAATGATTAGTGCAGCAGTTCTCAATTGTTCTTAATATATGAAATATCTGGGATATGTCATGAAAATGCAGATTCCTAGGATTTATAGGCTGAGGACAACTTGCATGTAGATCTTAAATTACATCTTTCATCTAATCCTGTCTCTGAAGGAATAGCAGGAATAGAACAATCCCACTAATGGAGTCCAGGTGGTACATTTGAAGACCCAGGTTCTCCTGAGACCTCCCAAGGATGCAGCCTTCATTCTTAAAGACACTGCACAGTCTGCACCTTACAACATTTAGTATAACATTAAAAATGCTGGTTTTTAGGAGCACTCCAGAAATTCTGATTGGATAGATCTTGAGTATGGCCCAATATTTCCATTTTTTACAAGAACCCTAGATTATTCTAATTCAAGTGTTTGAGAATCGCAGTATTAAATGCTGGCCTATTAGATGTAATTTTATAGATTTCCAAAACCTTTTGATAATTTTATTGATAAGTATTATTTAAAATTAAACAGAGAGTGAAGAGAAATAATATGAAGGAATATGTTTTGTCATGGCTGGTGAAATACCTTAGGTATGGGAAGTAACATGTTGGCAAAATGGAATAGTCCTCTGGGGTTGAGTTGGAGCTGGGATTTGCTGATTATTTTGTAAATTGTTATGGGAATAATAAAATCTCCAAAGTTTTAGATGGCACTAAGCTCTACTGGGTATTGAAATATCAAGCTGGCAAATATCATTTGCATGATGATATCATAAAGTTGTGGGTGGGTATTATGAAAGTGGTAGATGGATTTCAATATGAAGAAACATAAGAAAATTCTTTTAGAATAAAATCCAAACCATACTTATTATAAGGTAGATTTTATTCCTGTTTATTGTAACTAAAAGGTTATGTGATTTTAGGCAAATCATTCAAACATATGCAGTCAGAGCTAGGAATTAAAAGGGTATCTCAAAAAAGAGAACAATAAGAAAAGGAATTGAGTCAGAAAATTCTGGAGCAGTTTTTGATTGGAGATATGATTGAAGACAAGTGATGGAATATAAAACTTCTCCCATTGATACTACCCCTCACTCCACCCTCTATTAAAACCTCACTTCTAGAACTGAGTTTGAATTTACACAGTAAACAACAGCAGCAACCACAAACAATATAGTAATCAAAACAGTCTAGGAAAGTAGTTCCTTACTGCAACTACCCACACACTAGTGAAATGCAGTGGCCCTTGTGTCATAAATACTGTGTGAATCGCTAATTTTTACTAAAACTTACTATGTATCAGGCATTGTTCTAATCACTTTGCATTTATTAATGCATTTAATCCTCACAATAACCCTATGAGAAAAGTATCCAGGCTATCCCCTGTTCAGATGAATAAACTGAAGCACAGGCAGGTTAAGTCTCTTGTCCAGGGATTAAGTAGGTGGTAAATCAAACCCAACTTTGTGACTGATTTACTTTAAACAAAATTAATAAAAATACATTCTAGTTTAAATCTCTGTAATGATGCCACTCTCATGAACTTGCTTTCTAATAGCTTCCTTCATTGATGGTAAAGGAGATGGTGTTCCAGCTAGTTCACTGGAATTGCACCTAAAGCCTCTCTTGTGCTCTATAGACTGGAATGTAGAAAAGCTCTTGAAAGTGAATTTTGGATAGGTACATTATTCACCTTCTGTGAATTGTAGGAAAAGTCATTTGAAAGCCACTGATCTAGGCAAGAGGCAAAGAGTGTTGTAATTAGAAGTATAAAGAAGGGGATAGATGAGAATGAAATTGCAGATGTAGAATTCACAGGGCTTGCCAAACCTATGGAATATGTATGTAGTCATGAGATTAGGAGAATTCTAATTGATCCAGACATATTTGTATTATATGTTTAGAAGAAAAGTGATCTCACTAACAACAGATATCTACTGAAGAAGTTAGTTTGTGGGAAATTCTAAATTGGAAACAGAAATAGAAGTGCCCACTAAAGACAAATATTTAGAAATATAGATGGGGCACAGGAGTAGAATCCTGGAGGAACACCTACATTTGGAAGGATAAGCTTTCTTAAGTCCTTTAGGGAAAAATGCCAAGTGTAAACAAACCAGACAAATGGGTGAATGGACACATCCAGACCAATATCTAAATGGAATGATTGATATAGGGGGTAGTTTTTTGTTTTTTGTTTTTTTCCTTTAACATATTTATTTGAGTATAATTGTTTTACAATGTTGTGTTAGTTTCTGCTGTATAACAAAGTGAATCAGCTATACGTATACATATATCCCCATATCCCCTTCCTCTTGCATCTCCCTCCCACTCTCCTTATCCCACCCCTCTTATCCCACCCCTCTAAGTGGTTGCAAAGCACCGAGCTGATCTCCCTGTGCTATGTGGCTGCTTCCCACTAGCTAACTATTTTACATTTGGTAGTGTATATATGTCAATGTTACTCCCTCACTTTGTCCCAGCTTACCCTTCCCCCTCCCCATGTCCTCAAGTCCATTCTCTACGTCTGCATCTTTATTCCTGTCCTGTCCCTAGGTTCACCAGAACCATTTTTTTTTTTTAGATTTCATATATATGTGTGTTAGCATGCGGTATTTGTTTTTCTTTCTGACTTATTTCACTCTGTATGACCAACTCTAGGTCCATCCACCTCACTACAAACAACTCAGTTTTGTTTCTTTATATGGCTGAGTAATATTGATTGTATAAATGTGCAACATCTTCTTTATCCATTTGTCTGTCGATGGACACTTAGGTTGCTTCCATGTCCTGGCTATTGTAAAGAGTGCTGCAATGAACGATGGAGTACATGTGTCTTTCTGAATTATGGTTTTCTCAGGATATATGCCCAGTAGTGGGATTGCTGGGTCATATGGTAGTTCTATTTTTAGTTCTTTAAGGAACATCCATACGGTTCTCCATAGTGGCTGTATCAATTTACATTCCCACCAACAGTGCAAGAGGGTTCTCTTTTCTCCACACCCTCTCCAGTATTTATTGTTTGTAGATTTTTTGATCATGGCCATTCTGAATGGTGTGAGGTGATACCTCATTGTAGTTTTGATTTGCATTTCTCTAATGAGTAGTGATGTTGAGCATCTTTTCATGTGTTTGTTGGCAATCTGTTTATCTTCTTTGGAGAAATGTCTATTTAGGTCTTCTGCCCATTTTTGGATTGGGTTGTTTGTTTTTTTGATATTGAGCTGCATAAGCTGCTTGTACATTTTGGAGATTAATCTTTTGTCATTTGCTTCATTTGCAAATATTTTCTCCCATTCTGAGGGGTGTCTTTTTGCCTTGCTTATGGTTTCCTTTGTTGTGCAAAAGCTTTTAGTTTCATTAGGTCCCATTTTTTAATTTTTGTTTTTATTTCCATTTCTCTAGGAGGTGGCTCAAAAAGGATCTTGCTGTGATTTATGTCATAGAGTGTTCTTCCTATGTTTTCCTCTAAGAGTTTGATAGTGTCTGGCCTTACATATATGTCTTTAAACCATTTTGAGTTTATTTTTTTAATATGGTATCAGGAAGTGTTCTAATTTCATTCTTTTAGATGTAGTTGTCCAGTTTTCCCAGCACCACTCTTGCTTCTTTAATCAAAGATAATTTGACCATATGTGTGTGGGTTTACCTCTGGGCTTTCTGCCCTGTTCCATTGATCTATATTTCTGTTTTTGTGCCAGTACCATACTGTCTTGATGACTATAGCTTTGTAGTATAGTAGATTGAGGAGAGACAGTGAAAGGTACAGAGGAACCTATTCACCCAAGTAAAATTTAAAAAAAGAAAATATTTTCAGGTTTAAACAGATTTTGATAAGATGTCAAGAATGATAAAGACTGAGAAAAAGCTGGTGCGTTTGATGAACAGATACTTGATCAATTTTAAGAAAACACCTTGAGTGGTGTGGTGAGGTTAAATGCCAGATTGCAGACCATGAGATGAAGAGAGGAAGTATAGAGGGCTTCCCTGGTGGTGCAGTGGTTGAGAGTCCGTCTGCCGATGCAGGGGACGCAGGTTCGTGCCCCGGTCCGAGAAGATCCCACATGCCGCGGAGTGGCTAAGCCTGTGATCCATGGCCACTGAGCCTGCATGTCCGGAGCCTGTACTCCGCAAAAGGAGAGGCCACAACAGTGAGAGGCCCGCATACCGCAAAAAAAAAAAAAAAAAAAAAAAAAAAAGAGAGAGAGGAGAGGAAGTATAGCGATGGAGACAGTGTGTGTAGACTAATCTGACAATAGGAAAGGAAGTCAGATTAAAATTATTGAACATACATTTTCCACTCTTAAACAGTAATTCAAAGTTCATGGTTCCTTTCTTATGTTAAGAATGATATATTCACCATTACAATGTCAGTTATCAAAACTTTACATCCTTTGGGATTTTATTTCTTGAATGACAATAACAAGTTTTCATGTGGGAAACCAGAAAAAACCTAAATTAGATTCATATTTAAGAAATTTACCTTATTATTTGTAAGCACTTATTAACTAATTCTTCAAAGCTTTTAAGACATATTAAGGGAGTTAATAAAATGATGCACATTGTTTTCTAGATAAAAATTCTTATTTCCATAGATAGAATTTCAAATTGTTTTCATAAGTCTGCTTGAGGAGAAATTGAATTGTGTGAAATGACTGGTTGTCAAGGAAATCTGAGCTAATTATTCATTTTATTCAGAAATCTTCCAATAATTTTTTGAAGTTTTTATTTAATTTGTAGCATATCAAGATGATAAGATTTCCAGAGAGATACATAGTAAAATAAATAAAAGCTTAATAAAAACCAAGTAAGTTTCTTATATTCCTGCAGAACTTGACATAAAACCTTAATGCTATTCAGCTTCTTTCACATAGATAAATATACTCTAGTAGGAGTTTTCTTTCATAACCTTTCTCAGTTCCTTTGGAACTATCCATAAATTGAAAATTCTGGACAAAGATTAAAAGAAGAAAAAGTCTCCTAGGTTTAGGGTAGAACATTTAATACCCACTACATAGTTTAGAGGAGAAAAGTGAAGTCTAAGAATACTCAAGCCCATTCCAATTGCCATATTTTCTGTGATAAACTGATCAGGAAATAAGAATGACTTTGCTGCATCTCACTGTTTGCTTGGCAAAACCAATTCAGGTACCAGAAATAGAGAGAGTAGCACAGGATCCATTCTGTCTGTACTTTATCTGGAGCAAAGCAAACAGAGAGGATTGGAGTGGAGCAGGGATACATTTTAACTGATCTTCATTCCATCTAATGTTTTTATTTCTGATTCCGGGACTGTGATCTTAGGTGCTGAATTACCAGCAGAATGCTGTTTAACAGCCAGTTCTCTGGGGTTGGAGGACAGTGAGAACTCTGATATGTAGCCTGTGATACTTTTCACGTTGTAGATACTCCCATCATGGTTGATCTCAAGCTACCAAGACATGAAGAGATGCACAACCAACTCCTGCAAGCAGGAACAAGCCAGTTCCAATACACTGCTAGAATAGCCATGAGTATTCCAAAAGATAAGTAAAAAAAATGAATTGCTTCAGATTTCTCTTTGATGTTTGTATTAGTTTTCTGTGCCCTTGTATTAAGATTCTTAATTGCGTCTGCAAAAATCCCTTTACTGTATAAGGTAACATTCAAAGTGTCCAGGAATTAGGATATGGACCACTTGGGGTCATTATTCAACCCACCACAATCTTCAAGGGTATATCATTTTTTATATTCTTCCATTACTCTTAGGACCTGTCTTATTCAGTAGTGAATTAATGAGGTGATTCATAAATTATGTAACTTTGTGATTCTGTGCATAATTCCCTCGACACAATTCTTGGTATAAAAATAAACCTGTTGCCTACATATACGTTCTTAGCTGATGACTTTGTCTGTAGTTCATTTTAAAAAATGCCATCAGACTTCCCACCACCAAATATTAGGTTATCTGCATCTACAGTCTTTTCACATTTCTCCCCACTGTGACAACTGATGAATTCTCTAACAAAGGTCAATCTTTCTGCGTGCATTCTGAATCTATTCCCATTCATTATCCAAGTTACTTCCTCAATTCTTTTTCTTGCTCCTGCACTATCCAACTCCAAGGATGGCAAAGGGACCTAAGGACTGTTTTTATTTTTCTTTTCTTTTTTTATTATCCTCTCTGTGTCACTTTGGAGCCACTATAGCCCTAGAGAAGGGTCTGAAAAAATGCTGCTTTAGGAAGGAGTGAGATATTACCGGAGAAGATTCCATCTGGACCAGAAGAGGAGTGAGGAGCCTGGTGCTGTACACAGTGGATTCTGGGAAAATGCTTTGCTCTATCTCCTTGAAGAAGTGAAGCTATTATCAGACTGTAATGTTCTTTTCTGTCCCTAGTGATGCATTTCATATCTTGTATGATATTCATAGACCAATTTAAACTTCTTTTGGTTTTTAGTTCATATTTGTTTCTATATGTTTTCCATCCTTTCACTTTAATACTTGTAAAGTTTTTAGAACAATGCCTCACATGTACCAATTCATTATAAATGTTGATTGAATTAAAATAAAATAAAATAAAATAAAGTCTTCAGAATTGGGCTGAGAATTCTAATGAGAGCAGAAATGAAAGTATGAACTTGCCATGCATCAGACCGAGATAGTGAGACCTTGAAGGGAGACCAAGACAGTAGTGTTGAGGGAGAGGCAAAGGTGTGTCGAGGGAGAGATATAGCAGTTGTAGGAATAAAAACTTGGCGAAAGAGAGAAGATGTTAAAGGGCGGTATTTAATACATTTTGCTGTTTTGCAGAACGCTGCCTCCATGTTCATTACCCGCCAAACCATTAGTAAAATTCTGTATTACCTATAATAGTTTTGGAGCTAGATTTGTTTGTTTTGTTTACAATGCAGTGACCTGTGAGATTGGCTCCATGGGGCACTGGACAGGCAGACAGATCCTAGGATGCTTGGTTACACTCAGTTTTTAGGGTAATATCTTCCCTTGTATCATATTGTAAGCTACCTAAGGACAATTATTGCATTTGTTTTGCCCTCCATTATATCCTCACTACTTAATGAATTATCTGACACATAGCAGGTATGCAATATACATTTGTAAATGTGTGAAGATAGTTTTTCACAGTGCCAGCAGAGGAAAATCTGATCAAGTCACTTATGTACTTCCAATCTTCTAAAGCTCTCCGCTCTGTATTTTGGACAATTTTTGTGTGTTTGAATGATCTTGGCCAGAAGTTTTGCTCCTGCAACAACCGCTGCAGCCAGGTCTGTGTAGGTGCAACCAGTTTCACTCAGCTGCAACTTGAAGGCATACTGTAAATGCACAAGAGTTAACTGCCTGTGGAGTCACCCTCAGGGATGGAAGCCCATTGATATGTCTGCCAAGGAGATTATTCTGAGTGCATTTCATAAGGCTCTGGTCCTGTGCAACAAAGCTCCAGCTGCCTGTGGAAGTGGTCATCTCCATAATGCAGCCTCCCTTTTCACTAGTTCATTCCTCAAACCCACCCCATTCCACACTCCTGCTCTCTGTGATAAATTTCAATTAAACTAACTACAAGTGAATTTTGTTTCAAGCTTTGCTTTAAGAGGATCCAAGCCAAGACATTTTCCAGTAGTTTATAAAGTAAAATTTTATTTGTCCTTGAAGGGAAATAATTTGCCTATGTATATAGCCTCTGTTATTTTTAGAAAGGCCTACTTTTTTTCAAAGAAGTGTAAAACCACAATATTCTGAAATGATTTTTATAGCTAACTCTATGGTCACAGCGGATTAAATGTAATTTTTATATTCAAACCCCTGCAGAGGTGTTTGTCAAGTTTGCAGAAATATCCATTATAATGCCTGCCTCTGCAATGAGAGGTTTGTAAAACCCAGCAGGAATTGTAGATGACTGTGATGCAAATAATGGAATCATCCACAATCGCATTCTATTTTTATTTTCAGACTAAGTGTTTAATATAAGCCACCTACTTGGGAAAGCATTCAAGAATATGTACTTCCTATGAACATGGTCTTCAATTGGTTTTTTTTTTTTTTTTTGAAGAGAGATCAAATAGTAATATAGAAGTTTTTTGAATTAAGAACAATTCTAGTCTTAATCAATGCCTTTCTAGAATAATTTACATTTTCCTGCTTTTTGCATATTGATATAAATTCTATAACCATTCAGTAAGCTCAGTAATTTTTAATAGAAACTGTTAATTTAGCATTGCATATAAACATTAAGTCTGAGAGGCTTGGACATTGCTGTGTGTTTCCCAATTCTGTAGAATTACTTCCCTACTGAGGTGAGGGTGTGGGTGGCTGGGAGAGGTGGGTCGACAGTCAGCTCTACCTTGATGTGAGGGCAAGGAACTGGCTGTCAGGCTGCGGACACTCATGTGTCAGAATGAGAAGGTTTTGCATTCTGTGCCGCTATTCACATTAAGAACTTTAGCTTTCCAGGGAAAGTTCACTCATGTTGTTAAAAGACAAGCCCTTTGGTCCTTTTGCATGTAAGGACAGGGAAGAGAATGGATTCCAATATTTCACTGAAACAGACGTTCAATGTATATACCTTCAGTCCCCCTTTGGCCCAATTTCTTATACCCACCCTTAGCTAACTTTGATTTCAGAGCTTTTTCAGGCTTCCAGTAGGCACATGGTTTTTAGCCCTTTCTTTAGATCCCTTAAACTTTATTCTAGGTTTTAGTTACTCCACCTGTTTAATCCTTAAACTCACATCCTTCCTTATTCTTCCAGAAATATATCAAAGTGTCCCATTTGTTAATGAAATTCTTCCTCTATTCATTGACCATATGAATTTCTTCTTACAGGGTCTCAGAAGGGAGACAGGAGACAAATACAGGCACCCAGTCCACCATCTTGAGCTGCATGTCCACTTCTCCTTGTTGAAATGCTCATTTTTCTTGGCTTCCTTGATACTACACTATTGTTCTACCTATTATCTCTCTGACTTCTCTTTCTCATTATCCTTTGTAAGGTTTTCATTTTTAACCTTTCCAAAGCAATTTGGACTACTCAAGGCTTGGTCCTGAGCTCACTTCTCTTTCAAACGCATTTCATGGGCTTTCTTAACCACAATAATGGTTTCATTTATCATTTGCATTGTGGTGACTCATGTTCATATTTCAACACTATTATTGAAACTATGAATTATATTTGTAGAGCAAAATTTTAAGAGAAATTACATCCAAACTGTATCACAATATTATTTTCTTGTTATATTCAAAGTTTCACTTATGAAAAGCACGTCTCATAGAGCACACATATCTACAAATAGCTTAAAAATCTGTAACAATATGATATTGAATGATAATTATATAGTAATAACTTGTTAACATCTATTTATTTTAAGCTTTTACAGTTAGTCTATGGGAAAGTTGAAAACACTTGTTTGCATTTGCAGGAGAGAATGTCAGAGTAAAAGTGGAAGATAAAAGGACATAAAAGTAGTGTAGGAAAGGTAAAGGAAAAAGTAGGAATAAGCCAATCACTTTATATAATAGAAAATCAAGAATTATTTTCAAGAGTTAAAAGCATAGTAGAGATTTAAGCACATTGTCAAGGTTAAAAAGGAAACAACAGAAAAATATTATTTAAATATAAAAGAGGGGAGGATAGAAGAAGCAGATGTACATCATATGAGTTATTGTCTAAACTTGATTAAACAAGAAGCATAGACATTTCCTAGCATTATATGAGAACCTCATGAAGAAAAATAGGAGAAATTAAAAAGTTAGCTTTAGGGAGTAGGATTGGATGGAAGGGAGATGTGTGGGTTTGCTTTTTCTTTCCCCTTTTTATCAGAACTTATAAATCACTACATTCCTTTGATAAGGGTGTATTACTATGATAAAAAGTAAAACTTAGACAATCAACAAGAAAACAAAAACTTCAGATAATTTACAGAAAGAAGAAATATGAATTTTCTAACTTCTCTCACAAAATCTTAAATAAGATTGTCATTGAATGATGTAATTGAAATTTAGCAGGTTTTTTCCACCTGTTTCTTTTTAACTTAAATGTTAACTTTAAAATAACAGTTTTATTTTACTTGTGTGCATTGCTTTATTGAACCTTTCATATAGTACTGCACAAATAATGATTTTTTTGAAAATATAGATGTTTATAAAATAAAAATAAGTCAACAGTTTCAACTGCTTCAGTAAATTCAATTAACATGACTAAAAATATTTATTAGTTTAGTGACACAGTATTGGTTACATAAGAAACAATGACTAACAGTGTGAAGTCCTGAAAAGGCCAGTGGGAATGAAAATCAGCAGTCAAGGATGGAGGGATTGGTTTTAATAGTAGGAGGGACAGTAGAGTATCTCTGCTGAAATTACATAAGGGAAGAACAGTATGGATGAAGATGTATCAATAGTTAGATTTGAAATTCCTTTAGTAGGAAAGTAAATTTGATAATTAAATAGTTTTTGTAAAGCAGTGGGGAAGGAGGGAGGCTGTCCAGTTTGAGAAAAGCAGAGGAGATTCCAAAAACTTTTGGGACAGTTACGAATTAATCATCCACAGAAACTTACTCGGATTGAGTGGCAATATTGAAGTTGTTGATCATGAATCCCTGGTAGGTGTAACTCTCTAGCAGCTTTCAGATTCCAAGACAGTCACAAATTAAGGGTGTAATGAGTTCATTGGGAGTGGGGTTTTGCCCAGGAAGAGCAATAGAATCAGAAGGGCAAAGGAGTTTAAATAGCAGCAAACAAATTACTCTAATTATTCTTGAAATGTTTGACTATGGAAGGTATAAGGTAAAGTTAAGTGATACATTTGGGCCATGAAATCAAAGAAGTGCAAGAGACTGTTGAACATGGGTCCTGAGCTTTTAAATCACTGCTGAAGGTGGTGTCAATTTTTGGATTCTTACTTTACATGTGGTCCTCTCCCTTGTGAAGGTCAATGTAATGTTTAGGTTTGGTGCATGAAAAAAAGGCAGAATAGCCTACTCAACCTCAGGCACTACCTGAATGTACGGTATTATTACATAAATGGATGGTGTAAATGGAACTATTCAGCAAAATGTTACAATTTTCAAACAAAGATGCTTCAAATTCTTGTGGAATTAATGAGAAAATACTCAGAAACTGGCTTATAGAAAATCACCTCAATTCTAAACTATGAACTAGGTAAGTTTTCTAAATGCATATCTATTTTCCTTTATTCTTTTCATCCTATAGGCATTCTTATATAATGTTGAAGTTGGCATAATATACACACAATCATAGCTTTAACTGTATTGATGGAATACACAATGATAACACTTAAATCTCTTTCTAGTCCAGTCCTCTCTTGTGCATATTAGGAATATGTATCAGTAGCCTACTGCATATTTCCACATAGATTTCCCATGGATATCTTATCTCAACATAGCCAAAACTGAATTTGTCACATTTACCAATTTCTCAATCTTTTTTTCATCTGTCTTATCTCTTTTCATGAAAAGAATCATCACCCATTCATTGAACTATGTGAAAGCTTTTTCCTACTCCAGAGCCTCATGTTTAATCATCACATTCTGATAATTCTACCTTCTTAATATCCCAGGCATGTTTTCTACCCTTCAGTGCTATTACCACTGCTTTCATTCTGTCCCTCCTCACCTCCTCACCTCTTGGTTGGTTAGTTTCAGTAGACTCTAAATTGGTTTCCCATTTTCCATCCTTGTTTCCCATCTATTCCTCCATGCCATTACCTAGCAGTGTGACCTTTGGAGGTCCCTTCATCTCTTTCAAATTGGCTTCCTCATCTCTGAAATAGATATTGCATTTGTATTCTCTACCTGATAGGATTATAGGATTATTACTAATGTTTTATATATATATAAACTCTGGCTATACATTACTGCAGTATATATTCTAAAACTAAGCATATAAAAGACTAGTGTTGAAATAGATTATTTCTTAAGCTTCACAATCTATCAGTATTCTAGAGCTCACTTCTCAATAATACCTTCATAGCTTTTTTACTGCATGACAGAGCAAACCATGTATCATATATCAACTGTAATATAGCACTTGACTTCTTTAATGCAATGCTTAACTGTAAATGTCTATAACTACAAATCGGGTTTTTAAATTTGAAGATACTTTGGATAGATGGCAATACCTATACTTATAGAATCATCATTTCTGCCTGAATTACACTTAAAAGTTAAAGTTCCAACTGCTCCTATTATTGGAAAAGTAATAATAACAATTATAACTATACCATGAAGTATTAAAATCTGAACATTCAATTTGAAGGTAGCTAAAATTAAAAAAGTTATGGAAAATGAACCTGTAAAATATGTGCAATTCATACACATATGCTATACAGAGGCCCTAAAGAGCAAAAAAAAAAGAATTGTGGAGTCTTTACTATAGTACATCTTTTTGGAATCCCTCTCCCTTTTTGGCATTAGGGTAGTGTTAAGGTTAATATTTCTTAGCTATAGATCATCACTTTCCTATGTCAAAAATTTTATTCTAAGGTATGCATGATCTTAGACTAAAAGTGTAGAGTTTCTAAATATGCCAAATGCCTTTTTACTTTATTTGTGCTAGGTTTAAGTGCTTAGAAGAGCACTAATACATCTTTGTTTTAGGTCTTTTTGTGTTGAAGTACAGTTGATTTACAATATTGTATTAGTTTCAGATGTACAGCATAGCGATTCAGTATTTTTGCAGATTATACTCAATTTTTCACATTTGGCTAACCATTTCAATCCAGTCCATGGAACTTACCATCATTACGGAGAGTGAGTGGTGTTGGAGGACTAAGTACTCGAGCGTTCGTCACTGTGTTTTTCACCAGACAAATATAGCTGCCAACATCTGATGTTTGGACTTTAGAAATATAAAGGTTGCCTGTCTCCTGGGAAATGAACCGCCGGCTGTCTTCCGCCACAAAGGAAGGGAACTCGTTAAATACCCAGCTATAGACGATTTCTGAAAATACACAAAATTCAATTGTTGAAAGACAGATTATTTTACTAAAAAACTCAAACAACAAAGCTTTAACTAAGTATTAGATAGGTTGCAAGATCAGCCGTATTTGATCCAGATGTCTATATGATTTTGTATTTTATGTTCAAAGAACTGTTGCTCTTAATGACTACGTGTAGATCTGAATTTTTTTTTTTTTTTTTTTTTTTTTTGCGGTACGCGGGCCTCTCACTGTTGTGGCCTCTCCCGTTGCGGAGCACAGGCTCCGGACGTGCACGCTCAGTGGCCATGGCTCACGGGCCCAGCCGCTCCGCGGCATGTGGGATCTTCCCGGACCAGGGCACGAACCCGTGTCCCCTGCATCGGCAGGCGGATTCTCAACCACTGCGCCACCAGGGAAGCCCTGAAATATTTTTTAAGGATGCTCAGCCTTTATCTAATCATCCATGCACTCATTCATTCAGTTCTAATGTGTGTTGAATGTGTTTTAGATGCCTGGCACTATGATAGCACTGAAATTAAAAAGATGAGAGAGACAGTTTCACATTCTCAAAGATCGGTCTAACGGGAAAGATTTACCCAAACCTATGAAACAATGTGGAAAAAAGAAATGGAGATGTATACTCTAGTGTAAAGAAGACAATGGAGAAGGGCACTTAAGCCATCATGTTGATCAGCAAATCTTCTTAAGAGATGCCTGAGCTACATTCACTTATTCATTTGTTCAACAAATACTAGTTGTGGGTCTTGATGGGTCAGGAATGCTCTAAGTGGAAAAAAAAAAAAAGTCTGTGTTCTCATAGAGCTTCCATTATAGTGGAAAGTACAATAATACACAAACAAGTATTTGTCAAGTGGTAATAAGTGCTGTGAAGAAAACTAAAGCATGTAAGAGAGCTAGAGAGTGGCAGGGGTAAGAAAGATGTGTAAATTTATATTTTAAAAACTCTCTCTGACTACTGGTTAGAGACGAGACAGTGTGAGGACAAAGCAGGGACCAGGGGAAGGGGAAGCAGGAAGAATAATGTCCCCTAGTCTAAATGGCTATTTTCAAAATAGCCATGAAATATATAAATGATTTGCACTAGAATGGTAGTTAGTGGCAGTGACAGTAGTGGTGAAGTGATGAGAAGTGACTGGTTCTAGTAAAAATGTGATAGTGGCATTGACCAGAATTGCTGATGGATTGATTATGAAAAGTGAAAAGGAAAAAAAATGAGTCAAGGAGTGAGGTTTTGGGCCACCACAGTTTTGTGTTATTAGAGTGAAAAATCCAAGAAAGGGAGTAGTAAGAGAAGAGGTTAGAGAAAGTGGAAATTAACCCAAATTACTAAACACAAATTAACATGGTCTGTATGTTATATTAAGGAGCTTGTGCTCGATCCTGGATGTTTTCTAGCAAAGGGTTGACATAAAGATGTACATTAGTAGGGTATTCTGGTGATTCTGCCAAGGTTGGATTTAAGTAAGCACAAGTTGCAAGAGCAAAAAATAGGACGATATTGCATACTGAAGGTAAGAGCTGGAGAAATCTGAATCAGAACCTAATTGTAGCAATGAGAAGAAGGATATTGGCCCAAGAAATATATAGGGAGTAAGAGAAATGAAGAGACAAATAGTCCAGGAACACTTTCATTATCTCCCTTGAGTGACTGGGAAGAGGATGACACGTGAATTTCAGGTGAAAATAAATGAAGTCAAACTGTTTTAAGGAGAAAGATCATTGGTTCACTTTCAGGACATTTTGAATTTGAGGTAAATCTACATAAGTAGTTCTGGCAATTGGTAAATATGTGTTTGAAGTGATACAGTGAGAAGATAGTTCTCTGGAAAGCACAAACATCTAAATAAAGGAAGGAAAATGTTCAAAAGGTAAGAGAGAAGGAACCATTGGAAATATTCAATGGGAATAAAGAAAATGCAGTGTCACAGAGACCAATGGCTTAACAATTTCAAGAGGGTTAAATAATGCCAAATAAGGCAAAAAGGACTTAATGGGAATATTTTTAATTATAATAAAGGAAAATGTTACTTAGGATTGACATGTGGTATATCACTGAATAGCAGTTTCAGTAGATGAGTGAAAATAAAAACCAGCTTGTAATTGAGTTAATAGAATATGAGAAATTAAAGGAATTATGTGTAGGCCAATAGCATTAAAATCTCAATAGGCATTAGAATTACCTATGTTATGGCTAAAAGAGCAGATTCTAAGGTCCCCTTTCCATAGAGCCATTTGTTTAGTAACACTTATTACTTGAATTTTTATAAAGCTCAAATGTGATTCTAATCTACAGTGAGGCTTGGGAAGCCTTGTTTTATGCCTTTCTTTTCTTCCTCTCTCTCTCTCTCCTCCTCCCTCTCTCCCTCCCTCCCTCTCTTCCTTCTTTTCTTCCCTTAAATATATGAGTTCTTCTAATTGTTATAATAAGAGTTTCATTTGTTGCTTAAACATCACTCAGGCATTTTTATATTTTTGCAATTTACTTTAGGTTAGGTTTCACTGGAGTTACCTCAATTTTTGTTTTGTATTATTAGAAATTTGGAGTAAAAGAAAACAACAAACAATCACATTAAAGACTATCATTAATTGAAATACTAGTTTTGTTATACTGATAGTGTTAGTTGAGTCAATGTTTTATAAAATATTTTAGAATAAGAAGAAAGTATTTACACTAAATTGGCATTTTCTCAAATTTTACAATTAAGTGTGTATTTGGGGGTTCAAAAATGCTTATTTAGCTTTTAAAATAAGTTTACATAGGAAAGCATTTCATAATTCTAAGAAAAATGAAAAAGTAGAAATAGGACAAAATAGAAAAGCTGACAGTCTGAACTTGAATTGGATTTTCTACTTCTGCCAAAAATGCATATATTGAACAGGGCTAAATCTCTTTTAAAAATCACTGTTTACTTTCTCCTATATGGTTTTTCATTTTTTATCAGCATTTATTTAAAATTCTTTTCAAACTTTACTCTCATAAAAAACAAGCATTCATTACATTTTTAGTATGTCAGAGTGTGAGGATTATAAAATGATTCAGGAAAGTAGTAAAACACAATTGGCTTTGGAGTCTAGTCTTTAGTCTCATATAACCCTTTGTTTCATACCATTTGTGCTTGGTCTTAAAAATATCTTAAGGTAAGCTGATATATTAAGTACTAAAATCTTAATATTATTATTCATTATCAGAAGCATACGAGACTGGTCAGCTGTGATTTTCCCTTTCATCTAAGGTTCTTTTTTAATAGTATGTTTAGCTAAGACAATTAAAAATGTTTTAGAAGTTCTTGATACGATTCTTCAGTGAGTACTCCCCAAATTTTTTATGTTAAATTTCTCTAGTACATTTTTATATTGTGTTGTAACATACATTTGGCCTACAAACGCATGTGCTATGTTGACTTGAGGTTTTGGTTTCTTTTTTTTCATTTTTTAGCCGCACACACGGCATGTGGGATCCTAGTTCCCTGACCAGGGACCAAACCTGCCTTCCCTGCATTGGAAGCGCAGAGTCTTAACCACTGGACCGCCAGGGAAGCCCCCAAGGTTTTGGTTTCTTATGGGAGATTTTTTTATCTTTCTCCCTGAGTCAGTGAGAGCCATTCAAGTTCGCTGAAAGAATAGCCCATTAAGACCCTGGCTGTCACAGACATGGTATTCTAACTTCACCTCTCAAGCACACCCAAAGACTTGTCCTTCATACCACATAGTCATCCTTAAGCTCCTAGACTCTAGGGTCTGTTACCATGACATGTAAACAAATCTACCTTGCTTCCAAGATTTCCTCGGGATTAACAGTGTTCCTAGATTTCAGTTAGGATTTTAGTCCTGGATTTTAGTTATTTTTTGTTTCTGATACCTGGGATTATTTTTCTTTCCTGTGAGTTTGGCTGTATATTGAACTTTATTTTATTTATTATTTCTAAATTTTGGGAAAGTCTCTGGGCTGGCTCTGTCTATTGTCTTAATTGAATGTCTAGGCATCATGGCTTTATGCAGTGCAGACTTTCATCACAATTGCTGTAATTGATTCGGTTGTCACAAAGCAGACTACCCTGCCTTTGCTCCCTTGACACATAAAATGATTACTTAAATGACATATTTCTACATGTATAGGGTATAAAAACAGTATTACCCATATGGGCAATGATGGTCATTTCTTATAACTGTAGTGCCATTAATTAAAAAAAAAAAAAGGGGGTGAGAAGCGGAACAAAACTGGATACTGCAGTCTCTGAAGTCTTTGTAAACAATTTCAATGAGTAATCATATGCAATTCATTTCAACATTCTTTAATATAACTACAAGTTAGAAAATAAACATTCTTCTTCCTAATAATGTGTGTAATTAGGAACACACATTATTCTGTTTCTGTTACAGAAGAAGCTTTGGGTCAAAAGATTTGGAGAGAACACGATGGATGTAGCAATTGATTTGTTCACCACCCAATTAATAATGCAACTCTCCCAGGGAACCTAGTTTCTTTATCCTTGTCAGCTATAAAAAGGAAAACCTAAAAATCAGAGCCTTCCCTATTTTTAATATATGCTCAATTTCATGGTTTATAGTAAAATTTTCACCTAATGGGCTGTACTTACCAAAATCCCTGTTCTTATCCCTTTTTGGTTATCCCTGTAATGTGAGATTTAATGTTATATCTGTCAGATAGCTATAATTATAATTTGTTTTTTATTATACAAGTGTAACTTTTTAGTTTGTTTTTTAAATAATTTAACTTTTGTACTGTAGTTTGATATATTTTTTGTTAATTTTTACTGGATGCTGCTTAATAGAGTGTATGTCATAAGCATTCTAATATTTACTAATTGCTTTGTAATCATTTTTGTTTTTATAATTCCATTAACAGTTATGACTCCTTTGCCTCCTGTTTTGATGAATTAATTATATGAATATACTTGAATAGTGGAATTTAGTAAGTCACTGGCCGAAACAGTACTGTTTAAAAATTAGTACTACGATTATTTTGTTTATATAAAATTTTTAGCTGATGGCTAGCTACCATTTTGAGTTTTGGAATTAATGACATCATGAAGGAAATTTTAGAGAATTGTACCATTAATTATCCATTACTACTGAGCATAAGGGGATACAACCTGAAATTAGAAGGCAATATTTTTTTTACATTGCTGATTTATATCTGCATTGTGATAGAAAATGTCACTATTAGCCACATTAAGTATTCTTGGCAGGGTACAGACTAAATCTACTGTCTTCACCACCATATCCTTAGACCCCAGCTGAATGCCTGGTGTGTGGTTGCTTAATACATATTTGATGAAAAAATAAATAGAATAACATATCTATATATGTATTTTTATAAATCTTTCTAAGTTTAAGAATAAGAGTATTGGGCTTCCCTGGTGGCGCAGTAGTTAGGGGTCCGCCTGCCGATTCAGGGGATATGGGTTCGTGCGCTGCCCGGTCCGGGAGGATCCCGCATGCCGCGGAGCGGCTGGGCCCGTGAGCCATGGCCGCTGGGCCTGCGCGTCCGGAACCTGTGCTCCGCAGCGGGAGAGGCCGCAGCGGTGAGAGGGCCGCGTACCGCAAAAAAAATATAAAAAAAGAATAAGAGTAGATTTTTTTCACTTTAATGTTCTCATTGCAAATTTTCGCAGCTCTACATGAACTTATTTTGGCCTTTAGAATATGAATCTAAGATTATGTTTGTAGTTGAGCTAAAAACAAGCATTGAGAAGTAATGCAGGCAGTTTTAAGAATCTGGAATGTACTGTCAATGGACAAAAGAGAAAGGGTCATGCTTACAAAGTTACTATGAAGTATTTTTGTGATTTATTCTACTAGGTAAATTGGATAGAGGTTGAGGGGGGCATTAAATTAAATGTGATCCAAACTCCCTCTCAGGTTAACAGCTTCCATGGTGGTCAGTCATTTAGCCTCTGCTTGAACGTGTCACTGACACTGTTGAGGAAGCTGACTTGGCAGCTCAGGTTACTAAACAGATCATATATAAAGATTATTTTGGCTGCTGGCCTTAGGATGGAGACTGAGATCAAGACAACTGGGAGTATCAACAAGTAGGTAGTGATACATTTTTATATGCAAAGCACTGTTTAAGATATTATGGATGTGTAAGGTGGGGCTGGGAAAGGAACTAACTTGAGAGCTTACTCTGAGTCACACACTTTGCACATTTTCCCACTTCTCCCAGCCACACACATACACAGAGATTAGAAGGCAATATTGTGAGTGAATAAGACCATGGACTTCGAAATCACAAAGACCAGAGTTCCAGAGATGGCTACATGATCCACTGAGCTATGTACCTTTGGGCAAACTATTTAACTTAGTCTACTCATCTGTAAAATGCAATTAATGGAGGAAATTGTAGGTTAAATGAGATATTACATGTAAGGTTAGTATTACAGAACTTGTAGTTATTACCATCATTACAATCATCTTCAACATTAAAGGTCTGAGGCACAAACAGGTGAACCAGTGGAAAATTATAGCTAATAACTTTCAGAGGAAAAATTCCAACTTGTCTGACTCACTCTAAGCCTATATTTTATCATTGTATTGTGCTTTGATTATTATATTCTAATCTTGCTGAACCTCAATTTCAATATCTTTAAAATGGATTAGTAATATCTGTATGATATAATTGTGCTGAGGATTATATATGCCACTTAAATGAGAGTGTTCAACATGCAGAAACTGCACAGTAAGGATAGCTATTGGCTTAGGATAAATTACCTAATATATTGCAGTAGTATTTGGTACAATGCAGATTCATCTTGAACCTTGTACAGTTGGGTTTAATTTCTACATGTGTCAAAAATTTCACCTCTAAAACATAGTCAGAAGCAAGGATCCTGAGAGTAACAACAGAGTAAAGGTGTCTAACTGATACTTGGTTAGCACTGGGAGAATCAAGATATTTTAAAAGGTGTTGTGAAGAATGCAAGAGAGGACATTTGTATGTTTTAAAAATCAAATTACCTTAATACAAAGACAGGCTGTATTATTACATTAAATTTCAGTTATCTTGGTTGAACAAAACATAGTACTAATTATTCTTTATATAAGTTTTTGAGACATGTATTTTCATATGTTTATTACCTAGAGTCAGAAACAACAGAGTTCTGCTTAAAAATTATGTCACTGAGGCAAAATAAAATTTTATGTGCCTATAATTCAAAACACCTTTAGTAAAACAAAAGATAAAGAAAAGAATATTTATAATAGAAACAGTAGTAAACTGACATTCTCTCATGACCCACAACTCAAATGACTCCAAGTAAGTGAATTCCAAGTTCTAGAGTTTAAGTGATTATACCAACGGAGTGACAGTATCTATTTTTATTTTCCTTGTGGAATGTTTCACACTACAGAGGATATTTTTTAATCCCAGGAGCCCTGTGTCTACATGTAAAGGTCATTGATAACTCTTCTCAAAATGCAACCTAAATTTCTTGCTCTGCTAAAGGGTTTAAAAATTATTTTTATTGAATTGCAAACTTTATCAAGTCAGAGACCAGCATTTTCTCAGCAGGGTGTGATGGTCCATGACACAAGTTCACCTTAGGCTTCGAACTTTGCAGTAAAAAGCATTAATGTTACACTTCTGACAATTCCTTGTTAAAATACACAGATCTCAGAGCTTAATGAACAACAGAATATCTGTTTCCTAGAATCTTACCAAGAAATATGACCTGTCATTGTGTGCCTATCAAAATTATGAAGAGCTTAGCTGAAAGAAAAGAGGCATGGAGAGTTACTGGAAGACTGTGTAGTTAATCAATTAGATATGACCAAGGTAATCTAAAAGTTTATCCTCATTAAATCAAAACATTAGACAGCTTAATGATAACAACAACAACAGTAACAGTGAACATTTTATGGTCTTAGGTCAGTTTCCTAGAAATAGAGTCTGAGAAGGGGATTCTTTTGAATGTGACTTATTGACAGTGTTTCCAGGAGAAGGAATACGGGAAGCAGGATTGAGTAAGAAAATACAAAACAAAACAAAACAAAATCTAAGCAAAGATGTGGTCTCCTCCAGATATTGGTTTAAGACTAATCCCTCTTAGGGCTCTGGAATAGAAATTTCACTGTAGACTTGGTAAGTCAACAGAGGTAAAGAGAACCAGTCTTTTATACTCACCTCCCCCCAATCAGTTGGTTATTGTCTACCAGGTGGGGGAAGTGAGGTGCAATTAGGGCAGGGAGCATGATTTCCTAGGTAAGGAAAACTCTGGAGAAGGTGCAGCTGCCAGATGGGTGCATTAACCAGATGAGAGAGAACTGGGTGTAACACCAATAGGATCTAGTAAACCTCTATAGCACTTAATGGGTTCCAGACAGTGTGTTCTATGTATATTAACTTATTTAATCTTTACAGGGGTAAGTAACCCCATTTTATGAATGAGGGAACTAAGATACAAAGATCAAAAACTTGACCAAGAAGCCTTGCTGAGCACAGATCTCTATTTGAAAAAAGAAAACTCTGATTAATAGTTATTTCAAGTATTTATTAGATTGAGTCATGTATATTATGGGGTCTAATTTTGCCAATTAAAACTTGGATGCTTCAAATAGCAACTAATCAGAGCAGTGTCTAAATCCCACTCACCAGACAAAAGCAGGTTTCTAGATATTCCTATTAACTACTGAGTCGCAATTTAATTAAACTGTGGTCACAGAGCCTTAAGTATGTAAACATGTAAGAATGTGTCCTGCTAGCATAGAAACCTACTGTAAAATGGAAGGACAGTGTGCCTTACATGCAGATGTTCATAGGGATGAAAGCAATATTATTGTACAATTGCCAACAAGGATATTTATTCCTGCTCCCCTCTTACATTAAGACTTAGAGTTTTCCAAATATTTAACCAAAAAAAAAAAAATCCCATACATAAATAATCCAATATTTTCTAGAATTAACATGCACAAGATGGCAGTGCTTGATGAGTAGAAAACATTAATCTTGGGCAATATTCCAAAGGGAGGAAAATGGAAATCTTGATTAGTAAAAAAAAGTTTACTCATATTTCTGTGTTTTATTTAGTAAAATGTCTTTTATCCAAAAGGTATTTGTCATTTGTACATAAAATAAAATAAATAAAATTTAATTTAGCTATAGGCATTGAAAGCAAAAGAAAATTTATAAAGTACATATTTAAAACACTCAACATTTTTCATTGACAGTGAATTTTTAAGAGATATCTTTACTTCTTTTAATTTCATGCTATGCAAATGTTATAGTTAAATTTTAAGATTTATTGCAGGATAAATAATAACAGGAAACAAATATGAGTTTAATAAATTATCCCTCCTTTAGGTAGATGAGTTCACAGAAGACAAAATCCTCTAGAGTTGTGGTTAGCCTAAACTTCGCATGTTAAATGTGGAACTTTGGTTGCTTTTGGGTTACATTTATCATATAGGTGCAGTAGAGAATCTTTAGATAAGATAAATTATTATAATGAGAGTCTCTGCTGCTCAACTTCTTCTTACATTCAATTTTTCATAAACATTTTTGTGCTTTAACTGCTTAACTAATGCTCATTAATCCTTCATGCAAATCTTTAATGAAGGTAATTTATTTGTCACATTGCTATGCATCATATAGAAATAGTTGATATTGTCTATTTATCAAGAGACACTAAAATGGTATATTTTCTGCTCTGAGGGTTTGTCCCTATGGTTCACCTGCTTCAGAAAAAAAAAATTCTAATCATAAAATACATATTTACACCTGTTGATATGTAATCACTGTAATAAATCTTCAAATTCCTACTCATATGAATTCACATAGCATAGAACTCTGGCTAGAACTTTTTTAGTTGATTTCTTTGAAAAAAATAGAAAAGTTGGTATGAGCTATACTAATAATACAAATGGTATAAAAAATCTATTTAGAATTTATTCTTTTTCTAATTATACAAGAGATTTTTCTGCAAAAATCAGATGTTTTATAATTTTTATAATTATGTTTATATCTTTCCTGTCATAATTATTATCAAAATAAACTAATGAACTGGACATTATGATAAAGTCCAGTAATGATTAATAGAGGTTTTTGAGCAACGAAAGTACACATTAAGAGAGAAGAACTATGCCTTTAAAATTGATATATTTACAGTAATTAAGAGTGGCCATTATTTTGAGCCTAATATTCACGTTAAATATGAATGTTAGATGTTCAGAGATATGTAGTATGTATCAACTATGAAAATAAAAGATTTCAGTGGAAAAAAAATGTTGGTTCTCCCTGAGTCAATTATTTTTTCATGTTTGCCTTGTTCTTTTCTTAATTTGCCCAGAAGTTTTCCAGACTTCAGTTTCCTAAACTGGCTCTTCTTTGGTTAGTTCCTATATTGCCTGAATCTTTAACACTTTTTATCATTTCTGGATACAGAGGAGTTTACTTCTTAAAAACCAAAGTATTCAGACTTTTTTATTGAGTATCAATTACTTAGATGTATTCTGAGTATTCTCCACAAGGATGGGCTCTGTGATGTATCTTTCCCCATAAGCTTCTGTTCCTAGTTTGTTGGTCAATTAATGTTTCTGATGATTGATTCAAGATATTTTCTAAAATCACAAGACTACTAGGAACTATAATAGCTAAATTAAAAACATTATAATAATTTTCTTGGAACCCGGGAGGATTAATCAATATTATAGTTTTAGAAATAGGAAAACCATATGTTTGTAGGGATTACTGTAAATCTCAAGAATGTAAACCAGTTGTTAGATGGATACATTTACTCAGAAACCACTGATTAAGGAGCTGATTGTTAAAGGTGAAAAATGAGGGACTCTGATTTATAGGGATCACCTAAAGAAACTGGATGCACACAAATTGGTTAAATGAAAATCAGGAAATATCAAGATATAACACATCAGAGACTGGGTAGAGCAGGAAATTAGATTAAAAAAAATTGCTAAGTACTTATCCCTTATTCTTAGTTGAAGGGAGTGCTTAAGACACCAGTGATACTAGCATGAATCCAAATATAGTAGAGTGACATGAGATGTGTACTAAGTACCCAGCTTCCTATTCCAGTTGGGACCTCTGTGCAAGAACAGAGCCACATGGGGTTGAACTCAGTGAGTGCATGAATAGGTGTAAGGTAATGTGGCACCATGAACAAAATCATGGACTTCATACCAAAGCGAAAATGCATTTGAACTTTTGCATCTAGCAGCTATGCAGTCTTCAGCTAATTACCTGACTTTTTCAGTTCTGTTTATTCATCTGTAAAATAATCAAAATAACACCAAGCTCTTAGGATTTGGGGGAAACATTTACAAAAATGTTAACATAATTGCAGGACTATATTAAGTGTTCATAAATTATCATTATTATCTAAAATGCTAACATATGTATATATATATACACATATATATACATACATGTATATAATTTTTGCTATGCTTACCATCTTTGTCAAATCAATCTAGCAGTCACTAAAATCCTCAGAATGTGTCTCTTACACACATGCATGAAAGAGTGGTTTGACTTTACATGTCAGTGACATACCCATATGCTATTCTTGTTCCAATTTATCATACAACAATATATAGATTATGCAGAATTAAAGTATCTGTACATTTTATAATATACGTGGCTCCATAATATTCTCATCTGACATCAAATTGGAGTTTAGGAGTATTTTCACTGTATGCGTACCACATGCTTACCAATAGACCTTAAGTGATTCTCTTGTATGAGACTCTTTCCCATGGAACTTAAAATATATTATAGTCTGCTCTGCTTTTACATCTCAACACATCTCTTTCTTAAACCATCCAATATTATCTCCCACTCTTTATAATCATTAATGCTGTATCTTAGATAGAATGATTCTCATATTGGTATGCCTCATAAAGTCATTTCCCTGGACTAGAATGCATTCCCACCTTCCTTCTGTCCTGTCACATGCCTACATACAAGCCAAGTGCAGGTGCTATTTTCTTGAAGAAGGTGTCAGGAGTCACTTTTAACTCTTTTTTTCTGAAATTCTATGGACATATCATTAACTTGTGTCCCGATTTGCTTGAAACTGTGACAAATTACACTATTTACACTATTTTTTCCCAGCAGGATTATTAATAGTCTCCCCTTTCACTTTCAAGAATGTGCCAGTTTGTATATTAAATATACTATATGGCCTCCCACCTCCCCACACATCATCCACAAAAGAAACTCCTCTTGTATTGGTACTGACTATGCTCTCTCATTGTTCTCTGTTCTATGTGGATTAAATATTCATCATAGAGCAGGGGCTGTGTCATATGCTTACTGAACAAATGTGTCATCAATTAAATTAATTTAAAAAATTAAACTAAAAATAAAATTATTTAAATTAATTTATATTTAGAGACTTTAAAAAGAATGTCATGTTGCCACTAAAGATAGTTGGGGATATCTTGAGTGGCACCAGAGTATTCTTGCATGTCATTTTCCAGTTGTCTAAAATAGTGTCCAACTCACTATAGTGTCCAGTGGATAGTTTATAAATCCCTTTCTGATGATGAATGTAGTGTTATATCATTTCATCATTAGTAAAATAAGATGCTTTCTTATATTATTTCTTTAACCCTTGGTAATAGAGTTTTATAAATCCTATAAGGCCCTACATGATTTTGGCCCTGGATATCGCTTTAACCTTAACTCTGTCTTTCCTTTCTTCACTTCACCCAAGCCACACTGGCCTTCTTGCTGTTAATTTTTAACCTAAGACATGCACATTAATTTTTACCTTAGCCTGAAACATTCTTCCTCCAGATGCTTGTGTGACTCACTACTAAACTTCTTTCAGGTCTCTGCTCAAATAGCTTCCTCTGGGCAGTCTTCCCTAACCAACTCACTTAAATGAGCCTTAACAATCCTCTCTCTCTCTCTCCCTCCTCATATATATATTTCTTATTGGTTGTCTTCTGCACTAAAATATGAGTTTTCTTACAGTGGGAACCTTACCTATTTTGTTCACCACCATACTCCTCAGTATTGTAAAAAGTGTCAGGTACACAATAAGTAATGACTGAATGAATAGAGAATGAACACAATAGTGAAAATGTTTTCTACTAAGTGTCGTAACATAAATCTCTTGGAAATTAAGCTCTTGGGTACAATTTTCCCTTTTATAAGGTAATAAACAAAATATTAAAATGATTTATGAGGAAATTTTTTAAGAACCCCTGGGAATGTATGTATTTTATTGTACATGTAGACATGTTATGATAAGGACATGAGACTTGAATAAATACCAACATTCTAACCATTTGGCTGGATTTTTTTTCCTTTATTTTATTATGTATTTATTTATATTAAAGTATAGTTGCTTTACAATGTTGTGTTGGCTGGATTTTATAGGAGCAATTAGGTTGATACAAAGTAACTACAATTTATAGAAGTAACAATATGATTATTAGTTGTTTTCACAAATGTTAGAAGTGGAAGAGAAAATGAAACTAAAATTTTAAATGATGAATTAGGAGAACCTGTAAGCACAACTCTGTTATATTTCTTTTGTCTTGTTTATTTCATTTGCGACTACTGATTCAAAATTTGTGGTGAAGACTTGTTAATAAAAACCATGCCATCCTTTTTTTTAAAATTAGTTCTTTTGCTATCAGACCAACATTTTGGGATTTTTGCCACTTTGTACAGTTTTTGCATTATTACTTTTAACTCAGCCTGAGCTTTTACTTTAATCACAAAGAAACGCCATCAGAATGAATGTTTTAATCTCTCTAGGGAAAAAGCACATACTTTCCAGCGGTGGGTCTTTGCTATAGAACGACAGCAACACAGCACTGATTTTATTAACTCTCTAATGAAGTCCTCAGATAGAATTGCCAAAGTTTTAAAGCTCAGCCTGATAGTTATGCTTTACAGGTGGTCAAACTCTATCCTATAAGAATATTTTCATCAATGACTGCATCAGGCGAAAAAATGAAAATGCATATGTGGAAGGTGACCAAGGAAATCCTAATAATGTTGACATTGTTGAAATACTATACCTAATAAATATTTATGATTAAATAGTGTCATAGTATCTTTATGAGAACACTAGGGTGCTGGCCTATATGGGACCATTCCAATTTTAATAAATTTGAAATACCATACTCTTTTTTTTACTTATCCCCTTTGGCTTTCTTTTCCAATTGTACTTTGTCAAAGAGTAGTTCATTAGTTTATTCAATATCTTTATTTCTGAGAGTGAGTCCTCTCCAGTAATATTGATATTTTGAGGATCTTAGAAACTAAAGAGTATAAACTGTATAAACATATTACCGATGTAAAATATTATCTTGATGCAGTAAGTTTCCTGTTATCTGGATCTAGGCTTCTGCATCTCAGCACTATTGGTATTTGAGGCCAGATAATTTTTGTGAGAGACAGTCCTGTGCATTGTAGGGTGCTCATTAGCTTCCCTGGCCTCTACCTTGTACCCACTAGTTGCCAATAGCATCTTGTTCCTCTCCATTGCCTGTCCCCACTCCAGTTATGATGATGAAAAATGTTTCTAGACATTGTCAAATGTCCCTTGTGTGGGAAAGCATTCCTGTTTGTGAATCACTGCTTTAGATTAATCTAGAAGTGATGTATTCTGATTAACCAACCATTTGAGTTATTTGGTAATTATTGTATTTAGTTCTATTTCATTTTATAAATTATTAGATAGAGAGAGAGATAGATGAAAGCTAGCTCCTTTAATTTAAGTTTTCTTTTTCTTTTTAAGGGCAGAGTACTATGCCTCCTTCATGATTTTAGTTCTACAATATACATATGTAAACTAGGTAATCAGCACAGTTTGCTGAATTGAATTAGAATTAGGAAAACAATCATATCCATAGCACAGAATGATGAGAAACTATTGTTTACTTTTGATTGAATATATCAAAATACATCAAAAATTTTGATACTGTTCCAGGCTATTATTTCCCTATTAACTGTCAAAATAATTGAAAAGAATTTCAAAGACTGGGTTGTCTATATATTGACTCAAAGACACAATATAGACACTATCAGATTGTCATTTTTCTATTCCTTATATAAAAGGTAGAACGGTCTAGAAGGAAGTTCAGTTTCATAAGCAGTCCAGTTGTTTGATTCTGCATAAATAATTCACCTTGCAAGCATACAGACTTGTAAGTTGTGTGTGAAATCTGAAACAATGCATTTAATTTACTTCTTTTTACTCAGTCATTTGAGATTACTTTTTCCCCACATTCAAAAAATAATGAAATATGTATTTCCAGAACTTATTTGATTGTATTAAAAATGAAGCCCGTATAAATTAGTTCAAGATAATGGAAACAAAATGCAAATTTATAGTAGAAATAATATAAAAGGAGGAAAGGTTTGCATGAATACTTAAGGTACATGGGGTCTGAACTAATCAGAGAAGAAAGGAATAGGTTTCTTATATTGTTAGAGAAATTTCCAGATTATTAAATCACTGTTTTAAGGTATTTTATTGGCATGACTCATAAGATTCCATATTTTTTACATTTTTTTGAATATACATATTACTGTAGAAATTCTGGATGGCTGGTAAATCAGTTCAGTTGAAATTAGTCTCCTCGAGGCAAAGCTACACAAATGTCTGTATTTACCAGGGGTAATAAATCCTAAGAACTCACAATCTAGAGTGAGTCAAATCAAGTACACACTAACTCAGAGACAAGACAGATCTTTTCTTCCACCTAGATTTCTAGTTTCTGATTGTTTAAGCCTTGCCTTCACCATTTATGCTCTGTGTAACCTTGGGCAAGTTACCAAATATTCCTCAGTCTTTACTGTCCTCTTTTGAAAATGGAGGTATATGTCACTTCATATTATTTTGTAAATATTAAATAGAAGTAACTTAAGCAAAGTACATAGCTTCATGCTTGGTGCCTAGAAAACATTTACTAAATGAAATTATGTTATTAATTCAGAATGTCTTTTAGCTAAAGAAGATTTTTGAGACAGGAAAAATCTATATATAAGGACAAAATTTCCAAGGTTATCCTAACTCAATTGGCATTGAATTAATAACCTATTTTTTTCCCATCTGGCTTGGCTTAAAATAATTCAGGGATCATTCCCCAAGGAGACACAAGATCCTATTGTTGCAAAGAATGAAATTTTCTCTTAAATGTCACATAGTAAGTGTTTTAGTACCTATAAATATATTAAGCACTTACTATGTGCCAGGCATTTTGCTAAGCATTCTCTATTATTTATAATAATATTTTTGGTTATCTAAGTTTTATAGAATTGAAACTGAGAATTCATAAAATCACTTTGTTTGTTTGTTTGTTTTGTACAAGACAGACAGAAAGGTATATAGTTCCAAGTAGAATCTTAGGAAGTAACTGAAACTGTGAAGACTTCTCTAATATAGGGAGCCCCTTGGCCTATGTGAGAGCAGTTTTGCAAGCTCTAATTATTAGCACAGAAACTATATTAGCACAAATCACACCCCCTCCTCCATAAAATCATTCAAAATCTGAGTTCTTTGTTGATTTCTTTTCAATACCATCCTCCTCCATAAAATCATTCAAAATCTGAGTTCTTTGTTGATTTCTTTTCAATACCATTCTTAGAAAAAGGTGACAATATTTATTTTAAAAGCTTTAGAGACCAATTGCATGATACCAGCTTACCCAAAACAGAAAGCGAAATTCTATGTCCTTAACAATAGGTTTTTGGAAATTTTCATTTTATTTTATGAAACACAAGGAAAGATATAAAATGAATGGTGTGTATTTTCAGTGCAGGCTAGACCTTCTGCAGTTTACTGCTGCCTGGTTCAATTTCTAGATTGAAGACATTCAATTAGTTAAACTTCAGACTGAAGCACTGCAACATTTAGGAGTATCAGTTTCCATTGAAAAAGCTGTGCTGCTATTATAGCATTTTCCTGTCTTCCTGACCTGTTTTGTCAAGCTTCAGACTGCAGCTGCACACAGGCTTAGAAAGAGCTCATTTCCTAAGGGAAAAGCAAAGTTCTCAAGTACATTAAAAAAAAAAAAAAAAAAGCCCATAGTTTTCCTTTGTCTTTTCCCCTTCTGTCTTTCTCTTGTGTCCAATAGAAAGCCGCTAAAATGGCACCCAGAATGATGTTGACATAACCTGGATCACAGCCCAGGAACATACATCCCTGAAGCACAGCCCTGTCACTGCCGGCCTGTTCTGCCTGCATCGGTACTGTGTTAATTGGGCGAGGTCAGCCAGTTCTCTCTCTCTCTCCAGACTTTCATTCCCCCAAGGGGAAGAACAGTTCCAATGAATGATCTGCCTTGTCTAAGGGCACGCATTTTCGAGGCTTGTTAGCTTAATGCCTCTTTGCAATATGTAAGAACAGTGTAAGAGAAACCATTTATATCAGTAACCTCCAGACCAGCTTTATAGAACAATTCTGGGACTGCAGCTCTTAGCAGCTGACTTGTCCTCTCCCCAACATACATGGGCATATTCTAATTAGAGTCACACTGCTTATTATATTTTTATGGGTCTAAGGGAATTCTCCTTAATAAGATACTAAAAGAAAAATTGAAGTTTATCTTAAATACACAAATAAATTTAGAAAAATCATAGAACTATCTAAATAATTCTTTTACCCTTTCTCCTCATCTCCAAAATAAAATAACAATATAAACACCTATTTTATAGGTATTGTTTTAATTTGATTAATCCATGCATGAGCTTAGCCTTGTGCCTCTTATGCAGTAAGAATTCTATAAATATTGTTTTCTTTTGCTTGCTTTTAATGAAGGAATAATTTTCTACATTTCCCTGCCTAACATATGCTTAACGCTTAAGGAGAACCCCACACTTAAGACAATGGACTTCTATCCCAGCCTAGGCTGTTTTGGTTATTTACATGGTGAGACAACAATGACAGCAGTGCTTGAGATTTTACTTTCTTCATTTCCTTAGTCACATCTGGCTGCTGATCCATAGAGACTATCATCCTCCATATTCCCTGACCCTGGCTGGGATGCCAGCCTACCAGTGGGCTAGAGAGAGATAAGGCTGTGAGATCTGATATTGTTTGGACTTTTTAACAAGTTTCACATATAAGCCTTTCACTATTACAGGAGAGTGGATTTCTTCTCATCTAGTCCAAAAATGTTTGCACCTAAGCGCCTAGCAGCAGGCAGTGTCCTTTTGAAGAAAGGAAAAAGAAAAGTTGAAGGCATTCAAAGGACTAATTAGATAATGCTTGCCTAACTCCTATTACTCTCTGAAGCAAAAAAAAACAAAAAAAAAGAAAACTAGATCTAGTCTTAGAACTTTACTAAATGGAAACTGACAATATGTTTGCTTAGGCAACAGTGCTAACTGTATTTTAAGTGAATCAGCCAATGGGCAGGAGAATGTTTATTTCCTCACCCCCTGCTATTTCTCATCCTTGGTAGAGATTTTCTTTTTTTTAACCTCGCAAATGTGTTCAGCAGGAGGTAAAAATAATGACTGTGCCTCTGAACAGTGAAGAGAGACTGGAGCTGTGAAGTTGGAGCCCTTCTACTTTTTAAAGTATCTTTCTTGAAATGGGTTTGATGGAGGAATAGGAACCTTTATTCCTGTTAGAAGGACAAAATGAAACTAGAGAAAAGCAGTCAGAACACATGTGAGGGAAAGGCAATGAATGCCCTTTACAAAACTAGGAGAGAACTGGGTTCCAGCCAGGCAGGATGAAAGAGGGGCCAGGGAATATAGCTGTCCCTTCTGTTCCACACAGGACCTACTCTATAGAGGTCTAACGAAGACCAACAATTTGAAGTTCAGAGGTTTTGCAAAGAGTAATACTAAATAGAACTCAAGTGGACTAAGGAGAGAGCTTTACAACTAGTGCAGGGGTGACTAGATGAAGCTAATTTACATTGTTGCAGTATTTTGGGAGAGCATTTTGACAATACTTGTCAACCACCTTACTGCTGATTCTCTCACAAGGAAATTCCATCTCTTGGAATTTAGTATAAAGAAATAATTTAGAATATATGCAGGTATCAATAAGTGTTAATGGCAAGGCTATTTACAGCAAAAATAAATACTTTTAAAAAGCTCAAATGTCAAACATCAGGGTAGAGGTTACATGAATTATTTTTTTGAATACCGTGCAGCTATTAAAATAAACATGGAGATTAGACGTGCCATGATGTTTCCAGTATATTGCTTATTAAAAACTCTAATCTCTAATGCCCTAGGTCATGTACTGTACATAAAGAATTAACTTCTATCCTATTCATTAGAATGATACTAGTTATGTATTATCCTTGAAAGAACTGAGAATACAGCCATTCAAATCATCTTCTGCAGAGTTTAATTTCCTTGTGGAACCCTAATTGAAAAAGGCTAGCTTTAATACACTACTTCCAAGTCACATTTTTTTATAAACGCTAAAGAATATAAGGAAGTTGTTGATCTGTTAATCTCCTTATATCTTATGAAATAAATTATAAAGATGCTGATAAGATATAAATATAGATATATATGAAGATAAATATGGGTTAGAGATGTAGTTTATCCTTCTTGATATTGACTTTTGCAACATAAACCTTTGTATGTTTTCAGGATTTACAACCTTTACATTATTTATCCTTAGTTTATTTTTCAATTTCATCATAGGTTATGTCAGTTTTGTTTGAACCATTATTTTGTCTACTTCTTTGAAAGGAATGGAGGTAGGGAGGAAAGTGCTAATAATAATTTAGATTATGTTTACATGGGACGAATATAAATTCTGATGTTTTATGTCATCTATGCATGGTGCTCTAATATAAATTGGGATTTTTACTAATTATCAGTTGGTATTCAAACTGAAAGATATGCACATATCTGAAATATGTGCAGCTGGTTAAAATTTCAAATGATTCTGTCTGGAGACTGCATGATATAACTAAAACACTCTGGGTTCTTCAGATTCTTCAAAAGATTCTTGAAAGAAAAAGAAATACAGCCACTGTTATGTTTATAATCATTTCAGTGGCATCAGCAATAGTGATCTTCTATTTTTTTTACAGACATGGAAAAGAATCTTAACTCTGAAAGGAAGCAAATATGTGTGTTATAAAGACTCCATATTGGGCTTCCCTGGTGGCGCAGCGGTTGAGAATCCGCCTGCCGATGCAGGAGACACGGGTTCGTGCCCTGGTCCGGGAAGATCCCACATGCCGCGGAGCAACTAAGCCCGTGAGCCATGGCCACTAGGCCTGCGCGTCCGGAGCCTGTGCTCCGCAATGGGAGAGGCCACAACAGTGAGAGGCCCGCATACCGCAAAAAAAAAGACTCCATATTTACAGAAAAGACAAATGTATTTATCATTCCAAAAGGAAAGGAACAATAGATACTAGCATTAAAATTATGTACAAATTTTCATAGAATGATAGCAATATAACAAGAGTAGGAACATACATATATATACATGCTAAAAGCAAGTTACATTCCTAGAGAAAATGAAGATTATGTATGTACCTGTAATATAAAAATTTTTTAAATCACACAAGGACATATATTCTTCACTTAAAGATTTATACTCCAATGCTCACAGCAGATTCATTCATAATAGCCTAAATTTGAGAACAGCCACCATCATCAACTAGTGAATTGATAAACAAACTGTGATACATTGAAACAATGCAATATTATTCAGCAATCAAAAGGAACTAGCTACTAACTCAGTAACATGTATGGACATCAGAAACATTATGCTAAATGAAAGGAGCCAGGCTTATAGACAACACACTGCATGATTTCCTTTAAAGAATTTCTGGAGAAGATGACATTTAAGTATATAAGGTAGACATTAGCAGATGCTAGGGATGGGCATTGGGGGAGGAAAATGATTGGAAAGAGGCATTAGGGAACTTCCTGTGATAATGGAAATGTTCTATGTCATGATTATGACTGTGTTTATATGACTCTATTCTTTTGTCACAAAGCTCATTGAATTGTACACTTAAAAATGCTAATGTTCGGGCTTCCCTGGTGGCGCAGTGGTTGAGAATCCGCCTGCTGATGCAGGGGTCACGGGTTCGTGCCCTGGTCCGGGAAGATCCCACATGCCGCGGAGCGACTAAGCCCGTGAGCCATGGCCGCTAGGCCTGCGCGTCCGGAGCCTGTGCTCCGCAACGGGAGAGGCCACAGCAGTGAGAGGCCCGCATACCGAAAAAAAAAAAAAAAAAAAAAAAATGCTAATGTTCATTATATGTGAAGCTAATTTAAAATCATCCATATTTAATAAGTGATATAAAATAAAAAGTATTAATGACTAAAATGTTAATTTTCCAATTTAGAGCATTATTTTAATTCCTAGATGAAGATAACATTTTCTATTTATTTCTATTTCTATTCCTCTACAGTAAGATTTATATTGTGTGATTAAATAACTATATCACTACATTTAGTTCCTTGAAAATAAAATTATAAAGAATGATCTTTTATCTTCTGAAAAATATAGAAATGAGCTATTTAAGATGGGTTTGTTGGACAACCTTATAAGTTATTTTAATAAGATTAATTAGCAGTATTTATTGAGCAGCTGATACATTCAGGACTGTGTTAGATTATAAAAGATACAAAGATGCAAGGACTACCTACATCAAGTAGAAAAGTTAAAATGTCAGAACTAACTGTCACACAGTGGAATATGTAATAAGAATTAGACTAGAGAAGGAAACTTGTTTGTAGGCACTTAGGAAAGCTGATAAGGGAGTGGGAGTAGAGAAGGATGAATTGTTTCTTAGTTGATCAGAAGAAGATAAAGTGAGGGAGGTATCATTATCAGAATCATTATTATGGAATATTTACTATTTATCAGTTACTAGGTTAAGCACTTTATTTGCATTATCTTATTGCATCTTTTTACCTACCATATACATGTAGAATTTTGAAAATAGGTATTAGAATAAGATCAAGTTGTATTACTTTGCCAAAGTCACACCATTGGTAAATGACAGAGTTGAGCCTTTTTGACCCCAGAGTGCAAAAGTTAAAAAAAAAATAAAAGGCCTAGGAAGAGAATTTTGGTTTAGATCAGAGATTGGCATACTCCAGCACACAGGCCATATCTGATTTGTCACCTGATTCTTTATGGATTGTGAGATAGAAATGGATTTTATGTATTTAAATAGTTGAAAAAAATTGAAAAGATCGATGAAAAGCATATATAGAAATCAAATGCTAGTGTCCATAAATAAAGCTATATTACAACAGAGCTACCCTCATTCATTTTTTGCATGGTCAATGGGTACTTTTATGCTATGGGACAAAATTTAGTGGTTGTGACATAGGCTATATGACCCACAAAGACAAAAATATTTACTATTTGGCTATTTACAGAAAAAGTTTGCTGAACTTAAATTGAGAGGAATTTAAGTTTGGTGAGATAATGCTTAGGTAAGTAAGCTAAATTCAATGCAAGTAGGAAGATTTCTCAGAATAGGAAGCAAAGAACTGGACTATGGCATTGTTGACTCTATTATTTTCTGTGATGATCAATTTTCATTTTAAAGCCAGCACCTGCTATTTACTTTCCTTGGCTTTTCTGTTTTGAATTACTGTGATTGCTGTCTGTTTCTTTCAAAGGTCTATGGTACTATTTAATTACTTGAGAAGAAGTTTGGGAAAAGTAATAACAAAATATTACTTTAAAGTATTATATTATATCAGAGCTCTTTGTATTCCTGTTTTTAAGGGTTGAAACTGAGGCTAAGGTAAGTTGTATTTCTTGCCCTGTAAACCAACCTTCCAGTTATGGTATAGTTAGGATCCACACTCAACTACATGACTCCATTATGTGTGTTTTTCTTTTTATCATCTTCTTTATTGAGTCAGAGTCAATGAGAAAATATTGTTTCTTTGGTATATCAAAGCATATGAGAGGAAAGAAGTATTAAATTTTTCAAAAAATATGAGGACTTTTAATTTGCAAGCTCATCAATTCAGTCTACCTTGGCTGCATTTTACCATATTAATTTGACTCGTTCAACTGCCTTGTCCAAATCAAAGCGGGGATTTATATCAGCACAACATGAAAACACTAGTTATTTCCAGTAAAGTAATAACAAAAGGAGTGAGCAGCTTGAGTTCCTGGCCCACTATTTCCCACACTCTTCCGTGTAGAGTAACTTATAAAAAGGGGAAAAAATAGATAATTTTAAAGGAATTGGAAATACATGGTGAAATTTAATTAAACAACCAAAAACAATTAAATAAACTTGAGCTGCTATATGTAGAAACCAAAATCAATATAATAAGAGAAAAAGAGGGTCTTTGCAATGTTCTACATTTTTTTCTCTTCTATTGTGTCTAAATATTCTAAAACAAACTCCAGGTTGAGGTGTTTGCTTTGTGATATTTAGCTTTCTATGTATAAATTTTGTCAGATGGAGTTAAAAAAAATATATTCCAAAACACGTTGAGCTTTCCTTTCCAGTGACATCTAGAGAACACAGTACAACAGAGTGTATGATAAAAACATATATTTTAAAACTGATTTGTAAAGATTTTAAAAGATTGTCAAAATGTATCTGTTGATAAGAGCCAAGTTCAGAAACTATTAAGCAACCAGGTAAAGCTCTTATTATAAATGTTTTGCTGGCTAGTAGAGTTTGGGTGGAAACAGTCTTTTTCTGTATAAATTTAAGGGTATAAAATGTGTATTGTTATTTATTTGACTCACATAGGAAAGCATGCGTAGTAAAAAATACATGATTCCTTTATTTCTCTATCGTTTCATTCAATATGCTTCTATTATCACGTATCCTGTCTGGCTTCTAAATAATTGTTGAGATACAAACTTGAGCATTGTATTATTCTGTTTGGTAAAAATATTAAAATTTCTATATTTATACTATTTACTTTCATATATTGTTTACACAGTTGATTTTGGCAGTTCTTTTTTTTTTTTTTTTTTTTTTTTTTTTTTGCGGTATGCGGGCCTCTCACTGCTGTGGTCTCTCCCGTTGCGGAGCACAGGCTCCGGACGCACAGGCTCAGCAGCCATGGCTCACGGGCTTAGTTGCTCCGCGGCATGTGGGATCTTCCCGGACCAGGGCACGAACCCGTGTCTCCTGCATCGGCAGGCGGATTCTCAACCACTGCGCCACCAGGGAAGCCCGATTTTGGCAGTTCTGAATGTTCAATTCAGTTACCAGTTTGGTCAAGTCAGTAAAAATAATTGATGAAACTACTTATTCATTTAAATTGGTGTAACAAACAGGTTGACCAGTGACCAATGTATACACAAAATAGAATTTTTCAATAAAATTTCAGAATGAAGCTGTGGAAAGCCCATATTATGTAATCAAAAGGACACTGGGCTTGGGATTACACAGGGCTGAATCTCTGTTATGTTGTTTATTAGACATGGACTTTAGAGAAATTTCTATCTGAGTTTCAACTCACCCATTTATAATAAACATACAAAGCAGTGATAAAGAAGAAATAAGATACTATATAGAAAGTGTAAAGTATTGGTTTCCTTTCCTTCTCTTTATTCTAAAGAAGTGGTTGACCCTCATCAGAAGTTGACAATGTAGTTCTCTGTGTCCAAATAATGTAAGTCAGGCCCTCTTGATTACAAGAGTTTTTAGGGAAGAAAAATCATAATCACATGACAATAATGACAAATTAATTCATCACTTTAAAAATTAGTCCCAACAATACTCTTTCCTTCTTAGTACTAAAATCTACTTTTTTCCATCTTGCCAATCTCTTTTTTTGTCAGATATTTATAACAAATGAGGATACAGCGTTCATATATTGCAAAGTGAAACTGCAAATCTTGAAAAAGTTGTGGATTTCAAGGCAAATTTGGAAAATGGCTTCGATCATTAGAGCATAGTTACTAACAAAAGAAGATGTGATGAAGTGCCCAGAAATTCTGCAAGAATGTGGACATTACATGATTGAACATATAGTGATTTGAAATCGAATATTGATAGAGGCCTTGGGAAGATTGCTGAATTCCTCAAGTATTTGGGGAACAATTATTTTTTGTGATCTTTGTAGGTACAAAAGTTAAATATGGATCATGGGGTGTCATGCTATCTTACAATTTTGTAGGAAAAAGGATGCTAAAAAAACCTTTTTGAGTAATTGTTTTTTTCTCAGAGTTGTAGTTATTGCAGAATTTTTAAGTTATGAGATTCAGATTTTAAAATGTAAAATTTCATTTTTTAAAGAATAAATGTTAACCAAAATATTTTGTTATCAACTCTGTGAAATTTTTTTCCTGTTTTATATAGAGTTGCTTTAAATGAGTAATTTCTGTTACCAACTAAAGATGAAGAGACCCCCTGAATGGGGTTCAAAATCAATAAACAGAATGATGTTACATTTCTATACACTAATAATGAACTCTAAGAAAAATAAATTAATCAAACTAACTCATTTATAATTTCATTAAAATAAAATACCTAGTAAAAAATTTAACCAAGGAGGTGAAAGATCTATACAATGAAAACTATAAGATATTGATGAAAAAAAAATGAAGAAACAAAGAAGTGAAAAGATATTCTGTGTTCATAGATTGGAAAACTAATATTGTTAAAATGTCCATAATATCCAAAAAACCGACAGATTCAAAGAAATCCCTATCAAAACTCCAATGACATTTTTCACAGAAATGGAACAAAGAATCTTAAAATTTGTATGAAACCACAAAACACCCTGAACAGCCAAAGCAATTTTGAGAAAGAAGAACAAACCTGGAGTCATCACAGTCCCTGATTTCAAACTATAATACAAACCTATAGTAATCAAAACAATATGATAAAAGCATAAAAGCAAACTCATAGAACAATGGAATAGAAAAGAGAGCCCAGAAATAAACCCACATATATAGAATCAATTCATTTATGACACAGGGGCCAAAAATATACAATGGGGAAAGGGCAGCCTTTTCAATAAGTGATGTTGTGAAAATTGTATGCAAAAGAATGAAACCGAATCACTATCTTATACCACATACCAAAGGTGACCAAAAATGGATTAAAGACTTGAGTGTAAGGCCTGAAACTGTAAAACTCCTCAAAGAAAACATAGGGGGTAAGCTCCCTGACATAGGTCTTGGAGATGATTTTTTTTTTTTTTTGATTTGACTCCAAAAGCAAAGGGAACATAAGCAAAAATAAACACGTGGGATGACATCAAACTAAAAAACTTCTGCATAGCAAAAGAAACCATCAACAAAATTAAATGCAACCTACTGAATGGGGGAAAATATTTGCAAATCATATATCTGATAAGGGGTTAATACCTAAAATATATAAAGAGCTCATAAAACTCAATAGCAAAAAAAAACTGATTAAAACATGGGCAGAGGATCTGAATATTTTATTTCCAAGAAGCCATACAGATGGACAAAAGGTACATGAAAAGCTGTTCAAAATCACTAATCAACAGGGAAATATAAATTAAAACTGCAGTGAGATGTCTCTTCACACCTGTGAGAATGGCTATTATCAAAAGACAAGAAATAACGGTTGGCAAGATGTAGAGAAAAGGAAACCCTTGTGCATTTTTGATAGGAATGTAAATTGGTGCAGCCACCATAAAAAAACTGTATGGAGGTGCCTCAAAAAATTTAAAAATAGATCTACCACATGATCTAGAAATTCCACTCCTGGGTATTTATCTGAACAAAATGAAAACACTAATTCAAAAAGATATATGCACCTCCATGTTCATTGCAGCATTATTTACAATAGGTAAGACATAGAGACAGCCTAAATGTACATTGATGGAGAAATGGATAAAGAAAATATGGTACATATGCACAAAGGAATATTATTCTGCCATAAAAAGAATGAATCTTGCCATTTGCAACAACATGGTAGGCCCTTGAGGGCATTATGATAAGTAAAATAAGTCAGACAGAAAGAAAATAAATACCATATGATCTCACTTACACGTGGAATCTAAAAACAAACAAACAAACAAAAGCAAGCTCATGGATACAGAGAACAGATTAGTGGTAGGCTGAGGCAGGGGGTTTCTCCTCCTCCTTCTTCTCCTCCTCCTTTATCTCCTTCCTCTCCTCCATCTTCCCCTCCTTTTTTTTTTTAATCTCTAACACTTATTTATCTAATACTTCTCTTCAAACAAATCTAATGACCCAACATTAGACATAACATGTATTAATTCTATAGGAGTCTCCTAAACCTACTAAAATCTTTTTTTAAAAAGGTAAAACATATAGGTAAGACTAGATATGTTTTCTGTAAAGTTCACAAACTGCTCACAAAAGGATTGAAGTGACTGAATTGACATATAAAAATTAGGTTGGTACAACTCAGAAATTATTCCTCATAGTGATTCCTCTGAGTTTCAAAGCAGAATGTTTTCAAAAATATTTTCCTGTTGAAACATAGTTTACTTTCCTTTCAATTAAAAAGAAAGTTAGAAGGGTAAGATAAAGATGAGAAATTTTAAGAAAACTGATTGAGGTCTAATCATAATTTATAAGAATTATCTATGGTAGAACAAAACTGAGCACAAACACTACACTAATAATACAACCTAGAAAAAATATGGCTTTCACTCTAAACAAAGAAGAAAAATTGGTTGAGGTACCAGGATACTGAATTCTGTTTCCAGTTGTTAACTCTAAAATCTTCATAATTTCTCAGGTAGAAATAGATGTTTGATTCTCTCTTTCTCTCTCTAATTGATGTTGCCTTCACTTAAATTGTATTATAGGAAAACTATACTGAGGTACAAAGAGGCACTCATCTCAGATTATAGGACTCAAACATAAGGGGTATATTTTTCTGTGAGTTGGCAGAAGGTAAGATAATTAACCTGAGCACAGTTTACTATTCTGTTACTCCAAACCCCAAGAAGTACTTACCTATTACCATGACTTTTACAAACAAAAACTCAAGTAGCAAGAAAAATAACAAGTAAATTATAGTTTTGTGTGAACAAAAAAATTTCTTAGCAATTTTTGTTCCAGTGTGAAAAACTACGCCATGAACAACCCAGTTTCCAGCTTATCTTCTGAAACAAGATGCACAGTGGTATTTAGTTAACTCAACTCTGACATTCCAAATAATTTTGAATAGTTTTTACTCTCTCAGCTTATCACTTTCCTTGTGCTCCAAGCAGTATATTCCTCACTGGTGGCAGGCAGAGACATACAGGACAGTCAACACTTAGAAAGACAATGAAACAGTCTTATCAGAGGAGCTAAGTCTCCTGCCCAATGGCATTTATATGGTCTTTAATTACTCATCTGGTACTCTGATACATGTCACAAAAACCATGCACATTTCACCTGAATGTTCCCCAGTCAATACCCTGTCTAAAAGAATGAGCATATAGTAAACGAGAGCAGCAGCAATATAGAATGGGATCCGACTGTACCTGGTGAATGAGGCGGAGGAGAGCACATCAGAACAACCCCCTGGCCTTCCCTCACAGAGACTGCATTTCTTGTCCGGCCACTAAAATTTCCCAGATCTGTCAACATAACACAGCATTTAGATGCAAGGCAAAGAGGAGTTTAAAGAATTACTACTTTTGTAACTTGTACATACTTTTCTATCATTATCCAGTGAAGGTTTCTTTTTGTTTGTCAAGCAGTGATAGGAAGGCTTTGACAATAAATCTCTACCATCCAATTTTAAATACCACGATTTTCAGATTATATGTACACTCCTAATTTCTGTGTATAGTGCATACAAGTTGCCACTGTAGGAATAAATTAAACAATACCTTTATAACACAGTAAGTAGTTATTTTCCATCTTTATAATACTTTCTGCATATTAATTTTTCTACCACAAATTGAACGCATTGATACACAGTAAGAACAGAAATAGAAGTGGTTGGAGTGCCTGGTGTCCAACCTGCGGCTTCATTATCTGTTGTGCTAGGAATGCTGTGTAAAGCCAAGCATGAATTTGCCAAATTAGAAAGACTTGTGCACTCAAGCAAAATATAGTGAAGATATAAGGTGTTCTTTTCTATAAATGTGAGTTTAAAAAAATCGTTACTTTTATTTTATGGAAGCCTGGAATAGTGTGTACAAATTAATTATACTCATCCATTTTGATTACTCTAGAAGTATTATAGTTATCGAAACACTCATTTGTATGTATGAAGGATTGGGGTTCAATTGTCTTCCCTTAAATTATGTTGCATTTGCACAATTTAAAATATTTTCCTAAAAATAAAGTGGCCTTTAAAAAAGAATGATAGGCATTATTTATATTTCTTTTATCATTTATTAATCTATTCATAACTCAATACATATGTACCTTTCCTTTTTTCTTGGGCTAGGCTGATCAAAGAAATGATTTTTAATTTCTTGGAAATGGTAGGAGTTCAATATTTTTATAAATAAACATTGTTCCCGAATTCCCAGTTTGTAAAACCATGTTCTCCTGGTGAGAAATGCTTCTTGAAAATGTTCTGCCTTTCCTGTCATTATTTACCAATCATAAAAGAGATTTTTTTCAAACTTTTCATCATTTCATGCTAAACTAGTATGTTTCATAGTAATACAATGTAGATCTTAAAATTTAATGTCTGTTAAAATGACGAATGATGAAAGTACGCAGTCAAGAAAATATACTGAATGGATATGAGAGATAAATCATTAACTTTAATATTATAAGAGGGATCATATAACTTACTTTTTTTGAGATATGGGCTACAATTTACTTATTTGCTGAAGTTACAATCAAACCTTTTAAAATACATTCAAAATCATTAAGGACTAATAAACAGTAAGGGCATAATGAATAAAAAGAGAAGAATTCATTATTGAAGAAAGTGTTTAGGATTTTACACACAATTCTGCATTTCACTGTAGTTAAGTATATAATAGTTAATATAAATAATAGATAAACAAAGTGGCAATACAAAAGAGAAAGAATAATTCTACTTTTACTTTTTTTGGTGGCTTTAAAAACATACACACTAACTTTTAAGAAAAGTCAAGTTCATTCATGTTCAAATTTATATGATTCATGGCTTTAAACTAATGTGCATTGACCTTTAGAGATAGAGGCTGCCTTTTTTCCAACAAATGACCTAGTCTAATAACAAAGCATGGCAAGTTTTCACATTTGACTTCCTTTGACTACTCTTAGAAACACAGCACAGTGAGGCAGTGGTTGCGGTGGGGCTGTTATATCTCTTTAGAGATTATATGCTTTTATTGTCCTCTTTTCAACTTCATTGAATTTATAAATTCTGAAAGGCTATTTGGATATCAATTTATTTTAACTGAGTTTCTTAAATGTTTTCTGAAAAGTATATATGTAGCTTCCAATACATTTACTACAAGTTTATATGGTGCTTATTATGATACTTCAAATCAACCTATCATAGTTAAAAAATATTTTAATAGCAAACAGTCCTAAATGAAGGCCTATTTCTGATAAATTGAAGTACAGTCATGGTCTAGAAATTAGACACAAAAAAAGAAAAGAACATCATACAATAATTATGACCTGAATTGTGTTTTGAGATCACAATGACCCAAAACGTAACTCTAAGCTCTAATTGTTTTATTTTGTATCATCAGTTAATACAGGTGCAATTTACAATTTTTCATGGAATTTTCTCTGTGTCATTATTTCCTAGGAGCTATAGCATGAGCAGTACGAAGGTAAATGGATTTTTTTCAACTGTGAATAGATTTTTTTTTTTTCATAAAGACATATAGAGAAATACTAAAAAGAAGCTTGCACTTCGAAGAAGAGTGTGTTTTCCTCATTTAAATCCTTCCTCTTAGGAAAAAGAAAAATGGTAAAACACTATTATTTATAATGTAAAAGTGGTCCTCGTGTCAGGCAAGATTCTGGTTGACCTGAGACCAGACAGATGTGAAAAAATTCTTGGTTGGAGTGGGGATGGCAACCAGAGAAAATAGTCTGAGTAAAAATACAGCCAGTTATTTTTATATCACTGTGAACAGAAAGCAGTTGTTTTCTTTGGAGGTACTCATCATAGAACTTAGTTTGAGTGCTTATCACATTGTTTTAATAAACATTCTGTTTTATCTAGGAGAGAAATGAAAATAAATACAACAAGATATTTTATGGATGTGACTTTGATTATTTTTTGTCACCTACAGAAGGGAAAAAATACTGTTCCTATGTTCTATTTTTAATCTTTTAGGGAAAAAAATAAGTAAAAATAAAAATCTTAAAACAAGGACTCTAAAATTCAGTTTCAAAGTATAAACTGAAGTAAATTTCTTTCTGGACTTAGTATAAAACACATGGACAAACCGACAAGTAATAATCTGGAGGAGAAAGTTTATGATCAAGAATCACAGGACCTCAGGCCTTGTCTTTTCTCTGACCCTTTTTTCCAAGTTCAGAAACTCATGCAGAGTTTGAGAGTGGAGCTTTAACTAGAACTGTGGCTTACAGAATTATTACACCTATTCATCCTAGGTAAACCATACAAAGAAAAAGGGTATACAATTAATGATGTGACTGAGAGCCTCACGTGACAGAATATGGAGTTGGAATGTGTGATTGGAAGCATATTGATCCTACATAAGACAAAAAATTTCCTTTATTCATTTAACAAATATTTTTTTCAATGAAAACCATACACCAAATACTATGTTAGGTACTGATGATACGGAAAAGCTGTAAAGGAAGGATGTAGATAAATGAGCTAATCATACTTACTTGGGCTAACTGTCCATAGACCCAGCTCAGATGAGTCTATGCCACCAAATAGATGCACGAGCCCAAACCATCACTGCTTCAGCTTGTCACAGCCATACATATGGGTAACTAGTACATACCATGTGCATGTACCATATAGCACTTCATGCCATTCCCCTAAATGTATGTTGCAAACATATGCACACAAACACATACACATACATACACTGCACATACACTTTGGGTTCCTTCCTTCCTTCCTTCTTTCCTTCCTCAAACCTTCTTGCCTACCTGCCTGCTTTTCTGATTTCCGTCTTTTCTTTTCTTTTCTTTTCTTCATTATTCCACAAAGGGTTTGGGGTAGCTTAGATATATATGTATATAATACAAAATAAAAAATGGGTAGTTGACAAATTCCAGGTGAAGGCAAAATGGGCATGGCAAAAATCCTGTAGCGTAACATGAGGACTTAAGAAAATATGTCATAGACTTCTTTTGTAAATTATTGGAAGTTGGCCATAAAATTTGACTCATAAACGTAAGAGGGTCAAAACAAACATAGATATGTCCCCAGTCTTAGAATTCATGATTATTTTAAGATCAAAACTTTCTAGTAACTCAGGAGAAGTACAGTGTCACTGGATATTAAGGTCTAAGAGGGATTTCTTCTGCAAGAATTCATAAAGATCACAGTGGGTGGTATAGTAGGCTGAGCAAGTTTTCAAGTCAATTAGAAAAGTTCTTCACCCACTGAAACACTTTAAGTAAGTGTAGTGTGAGCTACACACACACACACACACACACACACACACACACACGTAAAAATATTTCAGAAATTATTCCCTAGAATGGTGAATTATTTTAAAGTGTTGGAGAGTGACAGGAGTTTTGGATATTAATTTTACGATTATGTATGCTAAATATAAGAGATTGGTTACTTATTGGGGAGAAGTGAAGGAAAATGGTCAAGGCAAGAAGAAAAATCTTACATAATTAGGAATGAAGTGCTGAGGTTCACCTTTCTTCTGGTTTTTAATTTCCTAGTCTTAGATCTGTTCTGAATAAATGGCAATACTTGGCTTATGGGAGTCATGCATTTGGAAGAAGGAATGGAAATGGGGTGATCATTTTGAATTGCACTTGGTTATACATTCACCCTATAGGTGGGGCCATAAATTTTAGACTGTCAATGCTCCAGGCATTCTCAATTAAGTCTCTAATGTTAAAAGTGCTATGACTATAGAGATAATTCATTATGACTTCAAAAATTCTTAAAGTTGAGTTTGAATTTTTACAAAAAGTAAAACCATTGAAAAAGGCAAAACACTTTAGACCCAGTGTCAGACATAAGCTTTATTAAATATTACTAACTTTTGGTATCAGATTCATATGTAAGATTGTGAAGATTGAGGAATTAAGATGAGTGATATATCTGAGGGGACTCATGGATTTAACTTCTATGATTTCTATAAAAATGACTGATAGATTGCATATTGAAGTCTTTCATTAGTTTTGTTCTTGTTCCTGTTATTATCATCAAGATAATTCAGATTATTGTCAGATTTTTTGTGTATCCAATGTAAATATCCTGTAATAAAAATTGGTCAGACCTCATTCAGAAACTACCTTTGACATTGTAAAATGTTAAAAATATAAGGGCAAATTAAAAAATGGATGGATAATAATTACACTAGCTACTAGCATACTACTGTATGCCAAGTTTCCTGGAAATGAAACAGTAATTTCTCTGTTTTAAAGATTACTAAATGTATGTGAAAAGCAAATAAACTCTTGACTTTGGTCTTACAGTTAATAAGTAGTGAGTTGGCAAATCAAACTCAATGTGGTCGTTTTTAAAAAATGTATTAGGAAAAAAGCAATTCAATATTTGGAAGTTAAAACCAACCAATAGTGGGTTTTAGGAATTTAAAAATAATCTTCATAAGCAACTCTTATTAAAAATCATTTTCTGACATATAAATATATAGAGATGAGAAAATTAGTGAAAAATGGAAAAAATAATTCATACATTTATTTTGAGAGATAATTAAATTAGCATTTTAATACATAGCCATTTGTTAGCATGAAAAGTCTTTCATAAGATACTCTACCACAAGCAAGATTCTTTTTTTTTAACATCTTTATTGGAGTATAATTGCTTTACTATGGTGTGTTAGTTTCTGCTTTATAACAAAGTGAATCAGTTATACATATACATATATGCCCATATCTCTTCCCTCTTGCGTCTCCCTCCCTCCCACCCTCCCTATGCCACCCCTCTAGGTGGTCACAAAGCACAGAGCTGATCTCCCTGTGCTATGCGGCTGCTTCCCACTAGCTACCTATTTTATGTTTGGTAGTGTATGTATGTCCAAGTCACTCTCTCACTTTGTCCCAGCTTACCCTTCCCCCCTCCCCATATCCTCAAGTCCATGCTCTAGTAGGTCTGTGTCTTTATTCCCATCTTACCCCTAGGTACTTCATGACCTTTTTTTTTTTTTTCTTAGAGTCCATATATATGTGTTAGCATATGGTATTTGTTTTTCTATTTCTGACTTACTTCACTCTGTATGACAGGCTCTTAATAATAGTTTAAATAATAGTTTAAAATTAAACTAAAATAAAAATTAAAATAAAAATTTGATTACTGAATGATACCTTGACCAAAAGCCACAGAAACATGAAGCTTTGTGGGTTTTTATTGGCAAGTGTGAATTCATGAGCTTGTGATCAACTTGTAAGCAGATTGGGCAGGACTTATTATCCCCAGTTATTGATGAGGGCACTGTCATTCACTAAGGTTAAGTAATAAGAATAAAAACTCACAGCCAATAAGGATTTAGGCATCCAAGATGACAAATTCATTTTGGGAACTAGCATGTTTTTAATCTAGAGTTGTTCTGATACTCTTAATTTAGAACATTTTGATCAATGTGATTTTTAAAAACATTTTCCTATTATATCACATGAAGCAATTCTTTATTATATTTGTTATAAGTCATCTATAAATGCGACAGCATATCACCTTTTGAAAATGTTTATTATTTAATAAAATTAGTATTTTTTTGAATATCAATGGAGCTAATTAGAGGTATCTCAAAAAAATACAGTCCCACCTATTACATGGAGATAAGAATTGAATTAAGATACAGCTGGAGACATGGTGAGGTAAATCTACAAGAGACCTGTAGATTTTATAATATTGAAATTTTCCTCATTCCCATTCTTTCTTTGGTTATATATAAAAGGTCAGTAATCTCTTGCTATGGATTACAATTTTCACTTTACATATTATCACACCCAAATCATCCAGCCAAAGGGTTCACTGATTAAGAGGAAACCAAAGCACACCTGTGTATGTGTGCTTTGAAAGAGATGATTTTAACTACATTATAAGTGAAATAGTAAATTGCAAATGCTTTTGTAAAGAGATAAATTATCCAAAGAATGTGATAAAAATGTTTTTGAATTTAGCTCCTTTCTTTGGTATCTTGATGTATGTTATAAAAAGCTACTTCAGGGCCTCCCTGGTGGCACAGTGGTTGAGAGTGTGCCTGCCGATGCAGGGGACATGGGTTCGTGCCCCAGTCCCGGAAGATCCTACATGCCGCGGAGCGGCTAGGCCCGTGAGCCATGGCCGCTGAACCTGCGCTTCCGGAGCCTGTGCTCCACAACGGGAGAGGCCACAGCAGTGAGAGGGCCGCGTACCGCAAAAAAAAAAAAAAAAAGCTACTTCAACTGTGAATAATATATATGGTGAAATAATCTCAAATGTTAAAGTTGTATATAAATTTGTTTAACTAATGTGATGACAGTCTATGAAGCCTGGCAGAGGGTTTTGTACATTTGACTTAACTTTCTCCACTCTGGGTAAACAATTACATAATAATCCTTATTTGCTTGCTTCTAAGTTTACAATTTTTCCAAACTCAAATTAGTCTTAATTCATTCTCAGGAAATTATAAGGCTAAGCATTAGAAACTTATATATACAACGGAAGTAATAGAGCATGTATAGGGATTTTGAGTATTATAGACCAATAGAGATGGGGCCTGTGTGTCACTTAGTAAAACCAGAAAGTCATTTAGTACATTGATTCCTAAAACTATTAGATCTTTTTATTGTCTCTCAAAATTTTCAGCCCAACTATCCTCTTCAGCTATTTTGCATTTTATAATATTTAAATAGAATAATCACTTCCTCATCTACAACCATGACTCCTTACCCCTTTCTCCTTTCATTTTATTCAAGTACAACTTCAACTTTGGTTAAATTGAATTGTCTTCCTATTCTGCTCTGGGCAAGGGAATGTGAATGGATAAAACATCAACAATGATAACTAGTCTTGCTCTAAATTTATGACCATTAATCTCAGACAAGCCCTTTGTTCTGCCTGGTAATTCCAGTACATTTATGGAGTCCATTTTCTCTTAATCCTCTAGATAATACGTTTACAATTACTCTCTTTCAAAACAACCTCCTGGCCCTTCCCCCACTTCTCGCCTTATAATTCCTGAAGAAAATAGAAGTAATCTAAAAACTGCATACATGTATTCCATCTATGCGGGCACTGCAGTGTGTGCCACATATTTCCCTTCAATGAGGACTTTTCTGAACTGTTGGGAGTTACATTGACAGCTTCCAGCTCTCAGCTCCCTCAGGGACTGCCTTTGCTACAGAGAATCAGCTCATCTGAGGTTATATCCCTTCCTTGTGTAGCACAACAGCCAACAGCCGACAGTTGCTCAATGAGAGCACTGACCACCTCAGCCCAACTCCAGACAATACTGACAAGCCATTCTAGCTTATGACATCCTCCTTAGTGTTAGCTGGGGCTGTTGCTGGGCCTGTATCACAGCTCAAATTATTCTATTCCCACATCTGCTCCTTCTTCCTCCCTTCCGGTGGGTGATTCCAAAGGCACTTCTTAAAATTATCATCTACACTAAACTCCATCTCACCAAGTCTGATTCCCAGGGAAGCCAATCTGTAACACTATCACAATAGCTATTTATTTATCTGTATCTATATTGTGTCCCATCTTCTTATCATAACTATCTGTGATCTAATCAAAGACCCATCTCCCCTTCAGACATCATCAGTAGCATTCATACTGGTATTGCTCCAAAGTTGACAAAAAAAAGATGGAAGGAAAAACTGTATCTCTTTGACCCCATTTTTCCCTCTAGGTACAAACACATTTTGTTCACCCCTTCTGCCAAAAAAAACCACACACCAAAAAAAATTTCTATTTGTTTAAAGCTTCTCAAATCAAGCTATCTCTAGCACTGTCCAAATGTTACTGTGAAAGTAATGACCTCAACATTGTTTCATTTAATGATCAATTGCTCAGTTCTCATCTATTTGACCTATATTCAGTACTATTGATAGAGTTGATCATACTTTTCTTCTAAAAACAATTTCTTCACTTGCATTTCTCCTCCTTCACTGTGCCTTCCCCTTCACTTTCATTAGCTTGTTCTTCCTCATCTTCCCAATATCTAGACATTTCATGGCCCCTCCTTGGACCTTTTCATTTCTCAGTCCATACTATTCCCAAGTTTATCTTACTTAGCCTTTGTATTTAAAAATCATGTATAAACCAAAAAATTACCAAACTTATTCCTGCCTGGACACCTCCCTTGAATGGCAGCACACACACACACACACACACACACACACACACACACACACACACACTATGACATTTCCATCTAAATGTTTAATAAGCATTGCAAACATAATACATCCTATTGGGACTCCCATTTTCACCTACCAACCTATCATTGCCATAATATTTCCCATCAGAGTAAATAATCATTCCATTCTTCCAGTTATTAAAACAAAATACAAAAATAATCTATAATTCAGTATGTCTCTCACACCCTACATACAATTCATGAGCAAGTACTACTGATATTATTTCATAATATATCCAGAATACAACAACATCTAACTTCTTCTACAGCTTTCATCTAGGCCTCCCTCACCTTGATTATTGTGATATCATCCTACTGGTGTCACTGCTCCTTCCTTTGCTCTCTTTCTATTTATTAGCACTGTAGCCAGAGCTGGTTATTTTAAAATAAAGTTATACCAAATGCTTTAAATGGCTTTTTATCTCACTAAGAGGAAAAGTCAAACTTTTGAGACTTACAAAGCCCTACAGGCCCTAGACTATCTAGACTTTGTTTCCTCTTTGATGTCATCTCTTACAACTACATACATCTTCCCTCCCTCCATTCTAGCACGCTAGCTTCCTTGCCTTTTATCAAATATACCAAGTATTATCCTGCCTCAGAGCCTTTGTACTTGTTGCTTCCTCCATCTAGAACACTTTCCCCTCAGATATAATAATGACTGTCATCTTTCCCTCTTTAGGTCTTTATTTTAATGTCACCTTTATGGAGAGATCTTTCCTGGATAACTTATCAAAAAGTATGACCTCCATGACCCTCTACACATCCTTTATTCCATTTCCCTAAAAAACTTTTTTTTTAATTTAGCACTTATCTGCTAACAAACTATTTATTTGTTTTGTCTATTGTGTCCCCCCCACAGAGAATTTATGGTCTATGAGAGCAGGGATTTTTGTTTGCTATGTTCATTGTAATATTCTTAGGCCCTTGCCCTACCAGTTCTCTCTGCCTGAACTACTCTCCCTCTAGTGTAGAATCCTAAAAATATATTTTAAAATATTGCTATAAAAAATGAGATTTTTGAAAGCAAAAGACCAAGGTTCAAATTCTAGTATCCCTATTTATTAATGGCCTCCTTGGGCAAATTATTTTACTTCACTATGCTTTACTTCCCAGGCAAGATGAGATAATTAATTATATATGTGTTACAAGATTACTGTGAAAAATTCTCTGACATATAAAAGTATGTTACATAACTGACCAATTAAAAAGCACTTAATCAAGAGTATTTCCCTCTTTAAATTTCAGAGAGATATATCTTATCAACTTCTAATTATAAACTTAAATATTTATTTTTCTAAATACTTTGACCTATAGTATAAAAGGTTCTCACATTCTAATATATGAGGACAATCTACAAAGTTATACAAATTAAAAGAGGAAATAACACTCATTAAGTAAGAGAGGCAGTTGAATGGAGCCAAATTTAAACAAGCTACTTCTCTGTTCATATCTCAGCTTCTTTATCTGTGAAATGAAGGCTAAAAAAACTATCTCATAAAAATTTTTTACTTAAATATAATAATGTATATACAGCAATTAGTATAACACATGGCACAACACAATAAATTAAAGCAATTATAACTGTTATTATTATTCTTGTTATAAAAAAACACTTGTGAGAATCATGAGATTAATGCTAAACTTACTATTTAGCTATGCAATTTGCAGCAATAGTTTAACCTTCCTGTGTTTTCTTCTTCATCTATAAATCAGGGATTTTGGTCACTCAAGAGAAATAAGCTTAAATGCCTGTGCAGTTGAAAGTATAGGATATTTAAAGAACAACTATTGATGAGAAAGAACATAAGACTTACAGAAAATATCTTCTACAAATAAATATTTAAAGAAGAAAACAACAAGACAGGTAAGAGAGGTGAGACACAGTGTAGTCAAGACTTATACCACAACCTACCCCAGCACTACCCACCAGCAGCTGGCAGCCTCTGCACAAATCAGGGCTTGGCAACCAATGGGACCAAGGGCCAGCCATGCCTATCAGGCTACCCACATAGTCATCCTGCCGCAACAGCAGGGCAACTCTAGAGCATAGAGTTCTGGTGACCAGAATGAGTACACTGCCAGGAAGCATAAGACATATCCTATAAAAGGCTACTTTTCCAAGTCTGGTAATATGGACAAGCTACCAAATACAAAGAAATAAAAACAGCAAATTAGGCAAAATGAGGTGACAGAAGAATATGTTCCTAGTAAAGAACAAGATAAACCCCAGAAGAAGAAATAAGTGAAATAGAGATAAGCAATCTATCTGATAAAGAGTTCAAGGTAATGTTCATAAAGATGTTCAAAGAACTCAGGAGAAGTTTGGATGAACAGAGTGAGAAGTTAGAAATTTTTAACAAAGAGTCAGAAAACATAAAAAAGAACCAAACATAGTTTGGTTTTACCTTTGCTTAGTATTACTTATCAAACATAGGTAAATAATACAATTACTGAAAGCAAAAATACACTGGAAGGTATCAACAGTAGATGAGATGATAAAGAGAAACAGATCAGTGGGCTAGAAGACAGAGCAGTGGAAATCACTGAGGTGAACAGAGAAAGACCAAAGAATAAAATGAAATAAAGACAGTTTAAGAGACACTGCAACAACATCAAGCATGTTAATATCCACATTATAGGGGTCCCAGGAGGAGAAGAGAGAAAGAAATGGTCAGATAACATATTTGAAGACATCATAGCTGAAACTTCCTTAATCTGGGAAAGGAAATAAACACCCAGGTCCAGGAAACACAGAGAGTTCCAAACAAGATTAAACCAAAGAGGACCAGACCAAGACACATTGTGATTAAAATGGCAAAAATTAGAGATAAAGAGAAAATATTCTAAAGAGCAACAAGTTATGAACAAGGGAACACCCTTGAGACTATCAGCTGACTTTTCAGCAGAAACTCTGCAGGCAATACGGGAGTGTGTTACTATCAATTTCTCCCTTTATGTAGGTTAATATTTGTTTTATGTATTTAGGTTCTCCTATATTGGGTTCATACATATTTAAAATTGTTATATTTTCTGTAGTAACACGACAATAAAAAGGGATTTTAACACATCACTTGCATCATTGGACAGAACATCCAGACTGAAAATCTATAAGGAAACACTGGCCTTAAAGGACATATTAGACCAGATGGTCTTTATATATCTAGATCTAGATCTAGATCTAGACCATACAAAGAACCCAAACATGTGAATGCTCAACAATATGCTACTAAACAACCAAATGTTCTCTGAAGAAATCAAAGAAGAAATTAAAAACTATCTGTAGATAAATGAAAACTACAACAAAACAATCCAAAAGCAGTTCTTAAAGAGAAGTTTATAGAAATACAAGCCTACTTCAAGAAATAAGAAAATTGTTAAGTAAACAACTTAACTTTACAACAAAAAGAACCAGAAAAAGAAGAACAAAGAAAATCCAAAGTTAGTGGAAGTAAAGAAATCATAAAGATCAGGGTAAAATTAAATAAAATAGAGATTAAAAAAACAATGAAAAAGATCAATGAAACTAAGAGCTGGTCCTTTGCAAAGATAAATAAAATTGATAAACATTTAGCCAGACTCATCAAGAAAGAAAATAGAGAGCATGCCCAAATCAATAAAATCAGAAATAATAAAGAAGTTGCAACCAAAACCACACAAATAAAAAGGGACTATAAGAGGATAATTCTATGCCAATAAGCTGGAAAACCTAGAAGAAATGGACAAATTCCTAGAAAAGAACAAGAAAGAAATAGAAAATATGAAGAATCAAATTACTAGTACTGAAATTGAATCAGTAATAAAAAAAATCTCACAGCAAGCAAAAGTCCAAAACCAGATTGCTTCACAGTTGAATTCTACAAAACATTTAAAGAAGACTAAATGCCTTTTCTTCACAAACAATTTCAAAGAATTTCCAAGAAAAGAATGTTTCCTAACTCATTTTGTGAGGCCAGGATCACCCTGATATGAAAACCAGACAAGGATATCACAAGAATATAAAATTGCAGGCCAATATCCCTGATGAACATAGGTGCAAAAGTCCTCAACAAAATACTTGCACACCAAATTCAACAATACATAAAAAGGATCATACCATGTTCAAGTGGGTTTTATCTCAGGGCTACAAGGATGGTTCAATACCCACAAATCAATCAATGTTATACTCTACATTAATAAATTGAAGAATAAAAGTCATCTGATCATCTCAATAGATGGAGAAAAATCTTTTGACAAAATTCAACATTCATTTATGATAAAAACTCTTCACAAAGTGAGTATAAAGGGAGCATACCTCAACATAATAAAGGCCATATATGACAAACTCATAGCTAACATCATAGTTATGAAAAGCTACAATCAAGAACAAGAAAAGGATGCCCACTCTTACCACTTTTATTCAACATAGTATTAGAGTTCCTAATTATAGGAATCAGATAAGAAAAAGAAACAAAAGGAATTGAACTTGGAAAGGAGAAGTAAAACTATCACCCTTTGCAGATGACATAATACTATACATAGAAAATCCTAAAGACACCACCAAAAATTACTGGAACTCATCAATGAATTTGGTAAAGTTTCATGATACAAAATTAATATACAGAATTCTGTTGTGTTTCTTTACACTATCAATGAACTATCATAGGAAAAATTAAGGAAAAAAGTCCTACTACAATCACATCAAAAAGAATAAGGTACCTAGGAATAAATCTAACTAAGGAGGTAAAAGACCTGTACTCGGACAACTGTAAGACACTGTTGAAAGAAACTGAGGATGACACAAACAGATGGAAAGATATACTGTGCTCATGAATTAGAAGACTTAATATTGTTAAAATGACCATACTACCCAAAGAAATCTATATATTCAGTGCAATCCCCCTGTCAAATTACCAATGGCATTTTTCACATAGCCACAACAAATAATTCTATAATTTGTATGGAAATGCAAAAGACCCCAAAAGCCATAATAATATTCAGGAAGAAGAACAACACTGGAGGTACCACACTCCCTAATTTCAAACCATACCACCAAGCTACCATAACCAAAACAGTATGGTACAAATTCAGATACATGTATCAATGGAACAGAACAGAGAGCTGAAAAACAAGCCCACACTTACATGGGCAATTAATCTATGATAAAGGAGGCAAGAATATACAATGGGGAAAAAGAGGTCTTGTCAACAGCCTCCGCAATAAATGATGTTGAGTAAACTGAACAGCTACATGCAAAAGAATCAAATTGGACTACTCTCCCACACTATGCAGAAAGATAAATTCAAAATGGTTTAAGACTTAATGTAAGATCAGTGATCATAAAATTTCTAGAAGAAACAAAGGCAATACTTACTTAACATTGGTCTTGGTAATTTATGGGGATATGTCTTCTCAGGTAAGGAAACCAAAAGCAAAAATAAACAAATGGAACTATGTCAAACTAAAAAGATTTTGCACAGTGAAGGAAAATATCAACCAAATGAAAATGCCACCTACTGAATGTGAGAAGATATTTTCAAACAATTTGAAAATGATAGGGGGTTAATATCCAAAATATACAAAGAACTTATAAAACTCAATATCAAAAAACACCAAAGAACAAGCAACCAGGTTAAAAAATGGGCAGAGGATTTGAATAGACATTTTCCCAAAGAAGACATACAGATGATTAAATGGCACATTAAAATATGCTCAACATAACCAATCCTCTGAGAAATACTAATTAAAGCCACAGTGAGATATCAACTCTCATCTGTCTGAATGGTTATTATCAATAACAAATAAAAAGTGTTGGAGATGATTTAGAGAAGGCACTGTTGGTGGGAATGTAAATTGGTGCAGCCACTGTGGAAAACAGTATGGAGACTCCTGAAAAAGAATAAAAATAGAACTACCAGCTATTCCACTCCTGGGTATTTACCCAAAGAAAATAAAAACACTAATTAGGAAAAATATGTGCACCATAGTTCACTGCAGCATTATTTATAATAGCCAAAATATGGAAGCAACCTAAGTGCCCATCAATAGATGAATTGGTAATGAAAATTGCATGTATATATATATATATATATACAATGGAATATTATTCAGCCATAAAAAAGAATGGAATCTTGCCATTTGTGACAACATGGATGGACCTAGAGGGTATTATACTAAATGTAATGTCAGACATAGAAAACAAATACTGTATGATTTCCACTTATATGTGAATCTAAAACAAAACAAAACAAATTGACAAGCATAACTGAACAGAAAGACTCATAAAAGCAGTGAACAAGAAGGTGGTTGTCCATGAGGAGGGGCTCAGGAGAGGGAAGGAATAGGTAAGGGAAATTTACAGGTACAAACTTTCAGTTACAAAATAAGTGAGTCACCGGTAGGAAATGTACAGTGTGGGTAAAAGTTGATAACTATGTGATAACTTTGTATGGTGACAGACAACAAGTAGACTAATCATCATGATCACTTTTAAATGTAAAGAAATATCAAATTACTATGTTGTGTACCAGGAGGCTAACATAATGCTGTACTTTAATTATACTTCAAAAACAAATGAACAAACTCATAAAGAAAAGATATCAGGTTTGTGTTTACCAAAGGCAGGAGTGTGAGGCAGGGGAAATTGGATGAAGGCAGTCAAAAGGTACAAACTCCCAGTTTTAAGATAAATAAGTATTAGGGATGTAATGTACAACATGATAAATATAATTAACACTGCTGTCTCTGAGCTATAGACGAAAGTTTTTAAGATGGTAAATCCTGAGTTCTTGTCACAAAGTAAAATTTTTTTCTATTTCTTTAATTTTGTATCTATATGAGATGATGGTTGTTCACTAAACTTGTGATAATAATTTCATGATGTATGTAAGTCAAATCATTATGCTGTATACCTTAAACTTATACAGTGTCGTATGTCATTTATATCAATAAAACTGTGTAAAAAACGATAATCATTGTGGGAACTAGGTAAAATGGAGAGAGTATGCACACAAAGTCATTTACATGTGTTTAATAAACACTGTGTAAACTAAAGGAAACACTTGGGTGTAAGATTTTTTCCTGGAGAACATCTTTTCAAGCTTAGTTCTGATGAACTCTAAGATGCTAAACACTCCATGAATTTAACTTATTGCCTATGATTCTAACTTCAAGCTATCATTCAGAACTTAATTTTTATGTGTAGTTATATATTACCTATCATTCAGAACTTATTTCAATCTGCAAATATATTTATGAAATAAATACGTATATAAAAAATAAAATATATGTGAATGGATAGTCCTAACTAGTCTCCATTACTACATTGAATATCAAATGAAACACTTTTTATATTTTGTATTTATATTTTGATGATTGACTTGATTATCAACTGAAATAAGAAAATACTGTGATCAGCGTAAATTTGTACACCATTTACTTATAAGGCTACAGTTTTCTGTAGTTTTATCATGATTGATCTAAGAAAGATAAACATAGAAAAAATTTGCTGAAATGAACATTCTGCCATTATAATTGCTAAAATGTGCCGTACTTATCTTCTAAATTATACATTAGGAGACTTTATATTCAAGTCACAATGAATTGTATTTTAAAGCCTTTTATATAGTGTCTGACACATAACAGACGATATGTGTTTTAAAATAGTAAAGGACTTCCCTGGTGGCGCAGTGATTAAGAATCCGCCTGCCAATACAGGAGACATGGGTTCAATCCCTGGTCCAGGAAGATCCCACATCCCGCAGAGCAACTAAGCCCATGAGCCACAATTACTGATCCTGCGCTCTAGGGCCTGCAAGCCACAACTACTGAAGCCCACACACATAAAGCCCATGCTCCACAACAAGAGAAGCCACGGCAATGAGAAGCCTGCACACCACAACAAAGAGTAGCCCCTGCTCACTGACGCTAGAGAAAGACTGCACGCAACAAGAAAGACCCAACACAGCCATAAATAAATAAATATTTAAAAATAAAATAAAGTAAAATGTATTTTAGTGTGTACATATGAAGCTCCAGTCTTTGTAGTATAGAAGATAATAATTAAAGGAATGATTCCAAAGTTATATTTTTGGTAAATGACAGGCCAGTAGACATCATGATTTCCTTCCTCATTTGTAGAATATGAAAACTAGATCATAATAATACCTCCAAGCCACCAGATGTCTTTATGCAGTTTGAAGAACTGTAGCAGAAGTTAAGTTTTACAGAAATGTCTGCTCTTCTACTTTGTGCAAACTCAGGATGACTTTTATTTTAAAAATCTAATTTATTTCTATTAATATTAAGAATTTCTGAGACCTTACCATATTTTTATAGAAAAACTCCCCTCTGTTGTATCTCTCCACTCCTACAAGGCAATTTTTAGCTCTACTAGCTCCTACTTATCTCCTACTTGTCCATAGCTCCAATGGACAACACAATTATTTCTTTTCCATATATCTACTGAAAATATATAATTAACTGGTGAGTAGATATTTTAAAACATTTTTTTGACTCTAAGTATAAAATTATACTTTTGAATCTGAGCACTAAATATTTCATCAAGGCAATAGATTTTTCCATCCTAAATCCAACCCAGTCCCAAACTGCATGAGAAAGTTTGTATTGGTCTCTTTTGAATTTTGCTTTGGTTATACCAGTTCTTTCCATAATTGACTAATATGTGTGTTTGAATGTTTTGCTCTGCCAAATTTGTTTCCAACTGCTGTGTGTATTGCAGAGCACTTAGAACAGTCCTGGCCCCCTGAGCAAATGCTTCAAGATGTAAATTGCTGGCTTTTCTTGATTCCCTTAGCTCATTTGCTGTTGTAGAGTTAAATCAAGTATCATGGATTTGCATTTTTTACAAGCTATAACCTCACTAGTTCTATTTAAATAACTTACACTCTATTTAATTAAAAAATCTTAGGGAGCTACTTTATTTCATAACTCAGCTGACTAGTGATCAATTTTCAACCTATCTTAGCTTTTTGAGAAAAACCTCATGCCTTGCCTTAGACTAAATCTCCTCTGACCTTGTAGCAGTTTTGTTTTGTTTTGTTTTCCTTTTTCAGCATTCAGTTATCTTAGGAAGTTTTAATTTGTGATCTTCACTTAGGCTGAACTAATATGGCAAGTGATTTTGGGTAATGCTCAAATTTTAGGGAGGGTTGATTTTACTATGTGCAGCAACTCATATTATACAGCAAGTCAATGGTGAGAAAAAAATAAATAACAAGTTATTTCAGGTCAAAACTCAGGTCATTTGCAGTATATCACCTATGCTTAGTAAGTCCAGTGCCTGGCATTCAAAAATTATTGGCTGAATGAATGAATGAATAAATGATGTACATTTAAAAGGGCAGTTGTTACAAATTGGCCTCTGTAAATGTCAAACACTACTCTCTTCCTATTTGATTTATTTCCATGAAACTAGAGAAGAGTTTTTTTTTCTTAAGGCAGAATACACATTTAAATAATTTATTGAAAACACTACTTTTGTGTAGAAATTTCCATCAATTATATGAAGAAATTCTTGACAGAATGAAATCACTTTTCACATTAAGCATCAGTTCAATATACTAGTATTCTTGTGATTTTGTTTCTGGTTTGTAGTTGCTCCAGCTCTTTTGAATTAAAGTACAAGAAAATACTTCCCAGAAATTTTGTAGGGCTAATATGACTATTTACTCATGGTACATTTTTGTTTAAATCTGCTATGGCATACGCATTGCTCACATTGCTGAAAGGCATCCTACATAATCTAGTCCAAGGCTCACAGACATTTTCTGTAAAGGGTCAGGTAGTAAATATTTGAGGCTTCATAGGCCAAAAGGCAAAACTGAGCATATTATATGATACTGTCATATACTTTTCATGTCACAAGTATTATTGTTTTAAATTTTTCAACAATTTAAACATTTAAAAATAAATCCTTAGCTTGTGGGCTCTGTAAAAGCAAAGATTTAGCTGTGGCTATAGTCTGTTGACCCCTGGTCTAGTCTGCTGAAATTAGTAGGAATAGGAAGACTTAATAAATAAATTTCTACTGCTAGAGAGTCAATGACTTTTCTACATAGCCTATTCAAGTCATTTTACAGAAGTAAGATATTTGCATGGTAGAAGAGCTTGGCCTCTAGAATCAGAAAGGAATGGATTTGAATTCTCTTCCACTTATTGCCCATGTAATTCTGGACAAGCTCCTTTAAGCTTCAGTTTCCCTACCTGTGCAATAGGAATAATAATACTACAAAATTAGTATCAGGGGGACAATGTTTGCAATTCATCCAGCAGCAGGCCTTAACTTATAGTTAATCTTCAGTAAATGTTAGCTATTACTATTTTATATGAAGAGTGCACATTCATCCCATATCCAGCATCTAGCACTATGTTTACTAAATAGCAGTTCAGTTTTTTATTCATTCATTTTCCTTCATTAAACAAATATTCATTGCATGTCTACTATGTGTCAGACACCATGTTATGTACTTAATAATTATAGTTGAATGAATAAACCTTGACTGGTGAGCTGATTATAGGTATAGGAAAAAGTAAGTCATTCTATGTTCTTGAACAGAGAAGACATACCAATAATAGTTCTCAGAAATATTGTGATTATCTTAGCAGCTTATAGTTCAAATGGCATCTCAAATAGAATCTTTAAAAAATATGTAAAATGGAAGTATGATAATGATGATGGTGATGATGATGATGACAGCTAACACTTATTGAATATTTACTAACTGTTAATCACTGTACTAAGAGCTCTATATATTTTTTCTTTGTTTGTTTTTCCACTTTATATTTTATTTTGTTTTCTTATGTCTTTTTTAAATTGAAGTATAGTTGATTTACAATGTATTGCCAATCTCTGCTGTACAGCAAAGTGGCTCAGTTATATACATGCATTCTTTTTTTATATTCTTTTCCATTATGGTTTATCCCAGGATATTGAATATAGTTCCTTGTGCTATACATTAGGACCTTATTGTTTATCCATTCTAAAGTCTGTTCTCTATGTCTATTAGTCTGTACCTGTTTTGCAGATAGATTCATTTGTGCCATATTTTAGATTTCACATATAAGTGATATCATATGGTATTTGTTTTTTTCTTTCTGACTTACTTCACTTAGTATGATGATCTCTAGTTGCATCCATGTTGCTGCAAATGGCATTATTTTGTTCTTTTTTATGGCTGAGTAGTATTGCATTGTATATATATGTGTCACATCTTCTTTACCTATTCATCTGTTGATGGACATTTAGGTTGTTTCCATGTTTTGGCTATTGTGAACAGAGCTGTTATGAACATAAGTGTGCATATATCTTTTTGAATTATAGTTTTGTCTGGGTATATTACCAAGAGTAGGATTGCTGGATTATATGGTAATTCTGTTTTTAGTTTTCTGAGGAACCTCCATACTGTTTTCCATAGTGACTGTACCAACTTACTTTCCCACCAACAGTGTATGAGGGTTCCCTTTTCACCCTACACTCTCCAGAATTTGTTATTTGTAGACTTTTTAATGATGGCCATTCTGACTGGTGTGAGTTGGTACCTCATTATAGTTTTGATTTGCATTTCTCTAATAATTGGTGATGTTGAGCATCGTTTCATGTGCCTACTGGCCACCTGTGTGTCCTCTTTAGAGAAAAGTCTATTAAGGTCTTCTGCCCACTTTTCAGTTGGGTTGTTTGGTTCTCTGTTGTTGAGTTGTATGAGCTGTTTGTATATTTTGGAGATTAAGCCCCTGTCTGTTGCATCAGTTGCAAATATTTTCTCCCATTCAATAGGTTGTCTTTTCGTGTTTGTTTGTTTGGGATTTTTTATGAATTTTTGAATTTTATTTTATTTTATTTTATACAGCAGGTTCTTATTAGTCATCAATTTTATACATATCAGTGTATACATGTCAATCCCAATCGCCCAATTCATCACACACACCCCACCCCTGCCTCCACTTTCCCCCCTTGGTGTCCATACGTTTGTTCTCTACATCTGTGTCTCAAATTCTGCCCTGCAAACCGGTTCATCTGTACCATTTTTCTAGGTTCCATATATACGCGTTAATATACGATATTTGTTTTTCTCTTTCTGACTTACTTCACTCTGTATGACAGTCTCTAGATCCATCCACATCTCTACAAACAACCCAATTTCGTTTCTTTTTATGGCTGAGTAATATTCCCTTGTATATATATATATACAAGGGAATATAAAATATATATATATATATTTTATATATATATATTTTTTTATATATTTTATATATTTTATATATATATATAAAGATATATATATATATATATATATATAAAGAAGATGTATACATCTTCTTTATGCATTCATCTGTCAATGGGAATTTAGGTTGCTTCCATGACCTGGCTATTGTAAATAGTGCTGCAATGAACATTGGGGTGCATGTGTCTTTTTGAATTATGGTTTTCTCTGGGTATAGGCCCAGTAGTGGAATTGCTGGGTCACATGGTAATTCAATTTTTAGTTTTTTAAGGAACCTCCATACTGTTCTCCATAGTGGCTGTATCAATTTACATTCCCACAAACAGTGCAAGAGGGTTCCCTTTTCTTCACACCCTCTCCATCATTTGTTGTTTGTAGATTTTCTGATGATTCCTATTCTAACTGGTGTGAGGTTATACCTCATTGTAGTTTGGATTTGAATTTCTCTAATAATTAGTGATGTTGAGCTGCTTTTCATGTGTTTCTTGGCCATCTGTATGTCTTCTTTGGAGAACTGTCTCTTTAGGTCTTCTGCCCATTTTTGGATTGTTTTTTTTTTTTTTTTTTTTTTTTTAATATTGAGCTGCATGAGCTGTTTATATATTTTGGAGATTAATCCTTTGTCTGCTGATTCATTTGCAAATATTTTCTCCCATTCTGAGAGTTGTCTTTTCGTCTTGTATATGGTTTCCTTTGCAGTGCAAAAGCTTTTAAGTTTAATTAGGTCTCATTTGTTTATTTTTGTTTTTATTTCCATTACTCTAGGAGGTGGATCAAAAAAGATCTGCTGTGATTTATGTCAAAGAGTGTTCTTCCTATGTTTTCCTCTAAGAGTTTTATAGTGTCTGGTCTTACATTTAGGTCTCTAATCTAATCTCAATTAATTCTCTCAAAAATATCCTTTTAGTTAAATACTCTTATTACTCAAAATTTTATTTATTTTGTAATGAGGACTTGAGGCTCAGAAAAATTATATACAGTTGCCTAACATCACACAGCTAGTAAGCAAGAGAAAATCCCTGGAGATTAATTTGTATATTAATATTATGAACTTTTAATTAATTTGATAAACTTTAATTGAATACCTAGAATGTAGGATCAATAATATGGTCCTTGCTTCAAGAAGCTCATTTATCCATTCACTCACTCACTCTTTCTTTCAAGTATAAATTAAATGTCTACTATCTTCCAGGCACTTAAAGACATTGAGGTTATAGCAATGAGTAATGAATTTGCCTTTCAAGTAATATTCATTGTTTTTATTTTTCTTTGTTTTGTTTTTAGAGAATATTCTGAAGAATTATGTATTTTCCTTGTGTAGTGACAATAATTTCCTTTTCTTTTACAATTCCTTCCTAGCTACTATATTAAATCCTATAAGTTTTTATCTTTATTCTGATTGTTCTGAATTTTCTACACATAAAAACATAACATTTCAAAATACTGTTTACTTTTATCACTTTTTAACAGTATTATATCTTAAATTTTTCTTATTTCATTTGTTTTAGTGACTCAATTAGAATTTTAAGATCACTATTATGTTACATGATGGCAAAATAAGAAATCTTATCATTTTTGCTTCTTTAATGGAAATGTTTCAGAAGTTTCTCTATTAAATAATATGGTAATATTTGCTTCAAATTTGATAGAATAAATGAAACTAAGAGATTTTCACTAAAATTTTATATTTCACTCAACTGCTTTTAAAATTAAATATAGACTTTTCAGTATTTGATAAGAAAATCAAATTTAAATGTATCTATTTCCATGCTACATTATGTTAAATAGATTTTCTAATGCTAATTTATTTTTTGATTCCTAGAAATACAAAAGACTAGAAGATATATGATAAAGTTGTTTACTTCTGCTCTTTTACCAGTTTCTCCTTGAGGTTCCAATAGTGCTTGCTTTTTAAATTTAATGTTAATGAATAAATGTTTACAATTTTTATATTTCCATTATTGACTATACCTTTTATACATTATATAATCACTAGCTCCTTTCTTGCTTGGAGCCTTCACTCTTATTTCCTTTGCCTGAAGTGCTGTTATTTCTCACCAACCTATCCCCCAATACTCACATATGTGTGCACAAATGATCAAGCACAACACACATAGACTAGTATATGTATATGGAATTTTTAATCTTTTAGCTATTAGCTAAAATATCACTTCTTCATCCAAGCCTCCACACAAATCCAATCTCCCCAAATTATAGGTTCACACACTGACTATTTCTCTCTTTGCCTTTATCTTAAGTGTAAATAATTTTGTGCAATTACTTTTTAAATACTCGGCTCCCTTCAATAAGCTTCACAAGGGCAAGTACCAAGTTTGTGTTACTTAGTGTTGTGGCCCAGTATCTAAAAGAACACTTTGCACATAATGAGAACCCAATGAAGGAATGTTTGTTCCTTTGTTTGTACTTTATCTAACATTACTATTAATCAACTCTGTTGTATTTTTGTTGTTGTTGGAACACATTTTGTCTATTCTTTCACATATAATCTGTTTTTATTTATATGTGCATATGTAACTGGACATATAAATTTCATATACATAGAAAAAATTTAATAATATGATATTCTTTGAATTTTAATATGGTAATTTAATGCATTTACATTAGTCATAGCTGATATGTCTGATCTTATTTGTCATTTTATGTGTGATTTCTGTTTTTAAGCTTTCATAGTGATTCCTTTTCTGTTCCCTTTAATATCGCAAAATTTTCTTTCTTAACTTTGTTATAATACAATATATTTGTATTCTATATAGTTATATCTATCTGGCTAGCTTTCTCATCTATCATCTATATTCTTTTAAAAACCTACTCATGTTTTTCAAGAGAAAATATAATTGCATTCTTATTAATAAAGAGTGGTGTGAGAACTTTTTAATCTCCTCTCTATTCGAAATGAGAAAGTTAGTAGGTGTTTTAATCATTACTACTCATTTCCTTTCTGGAACAGTATTAATACAATCTGGTTTAGAGCCCAAACTGTTTTTATTAAGTTGTTATGATTTATAGTATTAGATATCTCTACTTTCAACATTTTTGACATTCTTCTTCTCAAGTATTTTTTATAACTAACTAGCTTTAAAGATAAATATTTAACTCCTCACAGCAAAACTTCAACACTTATGTGATTCTTCTCTTGAATTTCAAGTCCATGTATGTGATAAATCTCAGAACTTTTCACAATTGAGGTATCTTTTTGTCACATCTAGATATGAACATTAACTCTTCTGGTTTATATTTCTTTGGTTACTATTTTCTTGAAAACTGGAACATTGCTCATGTGAAGATTACATCTCTTTCGTACGTTAGTTACCATAGGGAAAGTCAATGTTTACAGGACTTAATCCAATTCCCAGGTCTAGGAGACATTCATTTGAGGTATCTCTGTTGGATTAAGGTGACATCTCTTATACTGGCTGGCTAGTTCTGACCCTGAAATGATTGGGAGCAGAAAAATGATAATTCTTAATATCCAATGTTATCAAGATTCATAATATTTTTATGTCCCATCATAATCACTTTATCCTTAAGACCATATAATTCAGATACAACGTACCTCCTCTAGGTCTACTTCTACCCTAGACATTTACAGAAGATGCTGTCTATGAATTATTGTAAACTCTTGGGGTAGAAAAATATCCTGATGATTTTGGACAGCAGTACAAACATAGTAACATTATGATATGGGAAAGGGACAGCATGTCTTCCTCTCTTATTCTCAGTGAGAAGGACCACTTTACTTTATGAAATAAAATTTAGGTTTTCGTAAATCCATCACCATGTTGCTTATATTTCTTATAAATTTCTCTACACTTTGACATTAGATTTTCAGATTATTAAGGCATTAGAGTTATAGCTGGCATTTGTGTTTCTTCTGCATAATAATGAGGTTTTTTTTACTAGTAATGTAAGAAAGACTTTTCAAGAAATATCTAGTAAACAGTTGTTTTCAACATTTGTGTCTGTTTATAAATGTTCAGTTTTCAAATTATTGATCCAACTACTATGAATTCAAGCCTTTTCTTGCTGCCAGTACCTGTCACAATACACTGGGAATTCTCTTTTTTTTCGGTTTTAGTTACATTTTTGCAGGTGGTGAACACAAAGAAAGCTTGGGAAAAAAACAACTTGTAAAATTTGAAACTCCCTAGTTGTTTCACTAGGTTTTGGATAGCCAAAGCTATTCATATCACATTCATGACTCTGGCATCTTTACAGGTCTCTAGATTAAATGGAGATTAACAACACTGAAATTAAACTCTGATACTTCAATGATCAATGTTGCTGAGCCTAAAACCTTGTTTCTTTGAAAGTAAGAATAAAAAAGATCACCTTGCTTGTAAATATTGAAAAGTTAACAGGTGAATGAAGCATCTATTTTAAATGTGAAATATGCCACCATGAAGTGTATATCTGGACTATCTGGACTCCAGGAAAACCTTCATACCACCCAATAGGTGGTGGGTGGAAATGGTAGATACAGCAGTCACTATAGCAACAGTAGTAGGAAGAGGTAATTTTGCTTTCATCTAGCTTAATAATAGAATGCCACTGACTGGCATCAAAGATACCAGTAGTTTCCTCCTACAAAAATCCCTGGCAAGGGAATGGCAACAGCTGCATAAATACCAGAAAACAAAGAGAAGTGTTCTCTCTCTTGATCTTCAGCCCCAAATGTTTAAACTGTGTAAAGCCATACATATTTTTAATGGATTATATGCTTTAGCAAAGTAAATTTTAAAAATCTTTATATATACATGTTTATATACACCAACATATATATTGAGATATATAAAAACAATGTGATGTTGGCTAGCTTGATGTGAAGGAATGGCAAGAATGTTCCTAATTTCATTATCAATTATGAACCATAAAGAATTTGATGTACTTGTCCATGTCTCCCTGTGTCCTTACTACAACAATTTGCCTACAAAACTGTTGCATTAGCTTATGGGAGATTCCCATTCCTTATTAATCATTGTAGTCTCTGTGCCTATGAACTTTTCTGCAGTATAGTAGGTGCTCAATAAATGCTTGTTGAATAAAGGAATATATTAGTGTGATGTAATCAAAAAGCAAGGAAAATATTATTATTGATAATTTTTATTAAGATTCACTAAGAGGAGAGGTATCTAATTTCAGCATCTTTCTTGATGTAGCCCAAATTGTCCAGCTTTTATTTGCACATTCACTTAAGTTTTAGTTTGCAATATTAACAGTAATCTTATAGTAATGCCAAATAATTGTGATTGCTGTTTTCATAAGGGTGTCTTGATATGTAGTTAGGGCAGAAAGTGGCACCTTCGTATTTCTTGCTCATATTGGAGATGCCACCATGAAAAAATGGGATTTAAAGGTTTTTTGATGTTACAGAGTTCACCTGTTAAAATGCAAATCCCAGTGAAATGGCCCAATCTTCAATAGTTCCAGTAACTTTTGCCAAGACTGGGAGCTGAAAAGACTTCATTTTTCCTCTGAATACAGCACTTAATGATCATACCGTGTATTTAGTACTTGTATTGCTTTTGTAAATAAAGTATATTTACAAAAGCAATACAAAAACAGTTTGATATATATAGAAAACTTGAGAAGCTATTAAAGAAAATTCCTGTATATTTCACCCCCAGTTTCCTCTATTGTTAATATCTTACATAAGTACGGTGTGCTTCTTACCATTAATGAACCAATATTTACATATTATTATAAAATAAAGTCCATAACTTTTTTCAGATTTCCTTAGTTTTTACCTAATATACTTCTTCTGTTCCAAGATTCCATCTAGGAGACCATGTTTCATAGTTGTCACGTCTCTGTATATTCCTCTTGACTGTGAGATTTTCTCAAAATTTTCCTTGTTTTTGATGATCCTAAGAGTTTTGAGGGGCACTGGTCGGGTATTTTTAGAAAGTCTCTCAACTGAGATTTGCCTGTCATTTTTCTCATTATTGGACTGGAGTTATGGATTCTGAGGAGGAAGACAGCAGAACTGAAGTGTCATTTTGCACACAGCATATTAATTATACATATTACCATGATTTATCATTGTTGATGTTGACTTTAATCTCCTGACTGAGGTGGCGTTTGCCAGCCTTCTCCTCTGTGAAGTTACTCCTATTAGCTTCCCTTTCCATACTGTATTCTTTGGAAGTAAGTCAGTAAGTACAGCCCACAATTAGGCAGTGAATAGTTATGCTCCACCTCTGTGAGGGTGGATATCATCATAAAATACTTGGAATTCTGCATGGGAAATATGTCTTTTCTCTACCATTTGTTAATTTATGAAATGAATGAATATGTATTTATTCATAAATTATGAATATGCATTTTATATATAATATGGATATATATTTATTTTATACTTTATAACCCAGTACTATCTTATTTTGTTGCTCAACATATTCAAATTTTTGCATTTATAGCTCTTTCAGTTGAATTCTGTACCTTGCTGAGAAACTCCATTACTGTGGATTTTTTCTTTTATTTTTAATCACTTTCTTACACTTACATTGCCTTTTTATTTCTATATTCAATTTTTCATGTCAAGTATATTGTACACTGAGATAAGAATGAGACTATATTTTTTCTGATTCCCTGCACATAATAGGTGAGCATTAATTATTTGTTCAATTATGATGATCTACACTAAGTGAAAGGTTGTTTATGAGAAAACTTAAATGTGACCATTTAATTGTGGTCTTTAATTGTAGTCATTGTATTTGGCAATGGAAACGATTTATAAAGGTGAAGATCAATGAATTAGTATATAGAATGTGACTTGAAAAAACTCTTTTTAAATGAAGTATTTTGTTGTTGTTATTGCTGCAAAAGACCAACTTCAGTACTATGTTGGAAGTATAAAATGTCTAGTGAAATTTGCCAATATATCAAATATTGTTTTGAGCTTGATGGACTTCTTTTATGGTAGAATGGAAAATAAAACATGTTTTCAAGTTCAGAGTTTCAAATTTTCTGTGTCAATATTTTACTTCTTGCTGTATATTTTTTCATATGCTTTTTCAAATATCTATCTCTCTCTCTATCTTTGGGAAAAGAATCAGATTATGACAGGAACCCATGCTGACATCATACAAGCTTTCTTCTTTTAGAGAATATAATGTATGCAGGTTATATCAATGCCCATAGGTTTATATGCAGATGACATTTCAAATAATATCCACTTATTCTCTCAAGTTGCTACATAAGAAAAGATTTTGCTGGACAAAAAGCTTTATTTTTTTCTGTTTTATATTCTTGTAAAATTCTACATAAATCCGTTAAAAATACTGACTTAAGATGATGATAATAACAAGGATGACTATAATGATATATAAATATATTCAATGCTTGGTTTTGCCAGTGACAGTGTTAAGCTTTTTACATGAGTTATCCTCTCAACAATCCCAAAATATATGCACCTTCCCCAATCAAAAAATGATACAGTGGAAATGTAGAGACATTAAAAATCTTGCTTTGGGTCACACAGCTAAATGTGTGATGCAGGCAGAATTCAAACCCAGGTCCCTCTGATTTCAGATCACACATACTCACACCATAACTCCTCATCTCTGCACATTTAGGGATAATGTCCTTTTAGGTATTTCTTTCCTTTATCTCTGTTCTCTCCACAGGTTTTCTTTCCCACATGGTGTCTGTTGCTGACAGCTCACAACTACGAATGAATCAAAGCCTAACAAATGTGATTCAGCTTCAGGGTCTTTGAACTTATAAATAAAAATAAGCCTATTCTAGCTCTCTTTCATGATGCCCCAGATGTTTCCTTCACTGTGCCCTGCCATGTTGTCACCAGTGCCATGGGCTGATTAGGCAGCCTGCTGTTGTCAGTTGACTGTCAATCGTTTTTAACATCTGAGTCTCTGGGCTCTTTTGAGGCATCTAAGTTAACATATTGTTACAGAAACATCAAAATTTCAACCTTGTCAAGTAGTGTTAGTTGAAAAGGGAAATGAAAACGTTGCAGCTGTGCATTCCTTCCCCTTAGCAATTGAGGAAAAGAGAAGAGTAAACATTTCTCTCTTATCATATGATAGATTAATGCATGAAATGATGATAATGATACCTGACATCTACTGAGTATGATTATGTGCCAGGCACTGTGCTTGATGCTTTATATGCATTATTTCCTTTAGTCCTAAGAACAGCCCTGTGAGGTAGGAGCTATTGTGAACCTCATTTTAAAGTGGAGAAAACAGACTTAAGAAAATAAATAATATTTCTTAGGATGCTCAGCTGGTAAGTTACAGAGCTGGAATTCCAGTCAAATTTATTTGATTCTTGTCCATTCTCTTAATCATTATATAACACTCACTTAATCATTATGTATCACTCACTTAGTCATTATGTACTGTTATCACTGCTGGAACAACGGTTTTAAAGCATTTATAAATCTTAATTTACATTTTGAGAAATTCCACCTCTGCCAGTCTTCAAAAGTGATCCTCTCTGGTCCCATTATCATAGACTACAGCACTGGTCAAAACCATGGTGAGAACCTCAAGAGCTATGTTATCCACTGCCCTGGTGAAAACAGGATGTATGAGAGAATGTGGAGATGAATGTCTAATTCATATGAGTGTCAAAAGAAATAAAAAATTTGATGTTTTAATCACACATTAATTTGTTATATAGGGTATAATCAAAATTATATATAAATACATTATATATATAACATAACTATGAGTTTAAAAATATCAAATGAACACCCATATACCAACCACTAAATTAAAGAAACAGAACTTTAGATTGTGATTGGGCTCTTCTATTCCTTTCCCTTCCTATCCCTTTGTACCATTACTGCCCCCATCATAATACATATTTAAATTTTTGTGCTTATCATTCCTTTCTTTAACAATCTTCCTCACATATGCTTATCATGAGATATATTATTTAATTTTGAATTTTATACAAATGATTTAAAATCAGTTGCCCTAAAAATTCTTTGTGCTCTGTTATTCATGTTCCTCTTTTCCCAGGAACCATTCCATAGTTTTGCTTTTTTCCATAATATCATATAGTTGGAATCATACAGTACGTAGCCTTTTCAGATTGGTTTCTTTCACTTCGTAATATGCACTTAAAGTTCCTCCATGTTGTCTTATGGCTTTATAGTTCATTATTTTTAGTGTTGAATGATATTCCATTTTCTGGATGTACCACAGTTTATTCATCCATTTACTTACTGAAGGACATCTTGGTTGCTTTCAAGAATTGGCAATTATAAACAATGGTGTTATAAACATCTGTGTGCAGGTTTTTATGTAGACCTGAGTTTTCAACTCTGTTGGGTAGCCACTAAGAAGAACAACTGATGAATCATTTGGTAAGAATATGTTTAGCTTTGTAAGAAACTGCCAAACTGTCTTTCAAAGAGGCTCTAATATTTTGCATTCCTATTAGCAATGTATGAGAGTTCTTTGCTGCTACACATCCATCCCAGTGATTGGTATTGTCAGTATTCCAGATTTTGTCCTTTCTACTAAGTTTGTAGTGGTATCTTAGTGCTTTATATGTCCTGTTTTTCATTAATAAGATCATATATTTTACCTTATCTCTTTTTTGTTATTAATCTTGCTAGGGGCTTATATATTTTATAATTCAAATAATTATATGTTACCATTGTTATTTTGTATGGTAATGTACATTTAACTATCAGTTTACCAACATCTTGCTCACCATTTTTTCCTGCATCTTAGATCTTCCTTCTGAGTATATTTTCTTTTTTCCTGAAATATACTGTTAATCCTTCCTTTAGTGTAAAACTATTGGTGGTAAATTCTCTCAGTTTTTGTTTAGTTACAAAGTTTTTTGTTTTTGTTTTTTCTAATCGCCTATTCTTGACAGATAATTTTTCTGAGCACACAATTCTAGGTTGACAGCTATTTTTTGTCTAGTACTTTGAGGTTTTATCTTCTGGCTTCTTTTGTTGCTGTTGAAGAATTTGGTTGTCATTCTTCTGTAAGTGCTTTGCCTTTCCTTTCTGTTCTTAAGATCTTTGTAATACATGCTCTGTAGTTTCACTGCATTGTGTCCAGGTGTGGAGTTCTCTCTTATTCATGCTGCTCTGTAGATATCCCACCTTTGGTATTCTGGTGTTTGTGAAAACATAATTTTCATGAATTTTGGAAAATTCTCAGCTACTGTATTTTCAAATATTTGTTCTTTCATTACCATTTCTATTCTCTTCTATACTTCAGTAATGGCAATTCTATACTTTAATCAATTCACTGAATATATTTCATTTTAAAAAGTCATATTTAAATCTTTTTCAAATCTCTGGTCAATCTGGATAGAGTATGGATTCTCATTTATTTTTTATTATATTATCATTTTCTTTAAAATTTTAAATTCATAGTTACTTTATATTCCATATCTGAAGTAATCTGTATTATTTTAAGTTTTAAGGGTAAAAATCTGATATTTTTCCTATTTGGCCTTTTACTTGTAACATTTTCCTCTGTGGTTAGTGATGTTTGATTGTTAGTTCATGTATAGTTCATGTTAAATTTTGGGAATCTGGAGGCCTATATTCAGTATGGTTTCCTCCAGAGAGATTTCCATTTGCTTCTGTTCTGAGCCAAGAGGTAATCTGGCCTTGGGGTCATTCAATCTGGCTTCAAGTTGTTTTAATGTTAAAACAACTTGGAAGAGGGGCTAAAATGTAGCAGGACCATTTGAATTGCAGATATTACCTGATACCAACAATTCAAACAATGTAAGTAATATCCTGCCAAGAATTAGCATTTCCTTCTGGAAAAGCATGAGTATGTCAGACACAGTTTCCTATTAATATTATCTCTTTTTTTCTTCAATAAGACATGTATGATTTCTTATTAACAGACTGTGAGTCTGAAAATTGTGTGGAAACATTGTTCTTAAAGGAAGCTGATTCATTTTGGGGGTTCCCCAGTCTGACGTTCAATGGCACAGTTGGAAAATATTGACTTTTCTCATTCTCCAGCCACCCATTCTTCAAAAACACATAAATTCCAGGTTCATTTATAATAAATAATTTAGAAAGACCGGGTATATCCTAACTGATTAGACACCTTTTGTTTTGGTTTTGGTTTTTGACAGGCACTCTCCATCATCTTTCTGTTAGTAAACACCATAAGCATGTTTACAAGGAAGCTACGTCCAGATAGGTCATTACTTTTAGCATCTCTTTATACAGGAATGAGTAAGTTACAGGTTGTTCTTTCTCAAAGTTATTTTTTCTTTTTTTCTTCTTGGATTTCTTCAGGAGGTCAGGTTTCTGGACCATAGTTATGAACATATTATAGTTTTGAATGTATTACTGACTGTAGCATTTGCGTTCAAGCCAAATCTCTGTTATTAGTTGCTTAATGCTCACAGCCCAGCTCTTGTTTTTAGCAAAGTCTTTCTTCCTACTTTTTTTTTTAATAGGGGGGTGAGTGGCTTGAGGGAATGCATTCTTAGAGATTTATCCCACTTTATGCAAGTCCAGCATTAATTATATTTTAGGAAGAGTACTTTGTCTTTTAATGTGAGAGTTTCGTGGGAGTGTCTGGATCACTAATTGACGAAAACTCTTATCTAAACTATAAATTATGATGATTAAGAGTGTGATATATGTATGAAGTCACTTTACAATTAAAATTATCTTCAGCACTGGACACTGTTAACATTTTGTTCAGGGACTTCACAATACCTAAATCATCTTTGCTAAAATAAGCTAAGTCAAATCCTCAACAAAATACTAGCAAACAGAATCCAACAGCACATTAAAAGGATCATACACCATGATCAAGTGGGGTTTATTCCAGAAATGCAAGGATTCTTCAATATATGCAAATCAATCAACGTGATATACCATATCAACAAAACTGAAGGAGAAAAACCATATGATCATCTCAATAGATGCAGAGAAAGCTTTTGACAAAATTCAACACCCATTTATGATAAAAACCCTGCAGAAAGTAGGCATAGAGGGAACTTTCCTCAATATAATAAAGGCCATATATGACAAACCCACAGCCAGCATCGTTCTCAATGGTGGAAAAACTGAAACCATTTCCACTAAGATCAGGAACAAGACAAGGTTGCCCACTCTCACCACTCTTATTCAACCTAGTTTTGGAAGTTCTAGCCACAGCAATCAAAAAAAAAAAAAAAAAAAAAAGAAAGAAATAAAAGGAATCCAAATAGGAAAAGAAGAAATAAAGCTGTCACTGTTTGCAGATACATGATACTATACATAGAGAATACTAAACAGACTACTAGAAACCTACTAGAGCTAATCAATGAATTTGGTAAAGTAGCAGAATACAAAATTAATGCACAGAAATCTCTGGCATTCTTATACACTAATGATGAAAAATCTGAGAGTGAAATTAAGAAAACACTCCCATTTACCATTGCAACAAAAAGAATAAAATATCTAGGAATAAACCTACTTAAGGAGACAAAAGACTTGTATGCAGAAAACTATAAGACACTGATGAAAGAAATTAAAGATGATACACATAGGTGGAGAAATATACCATGTTCTTGGATTGGAAGAATCAACATTGTGAAAATGACTCTACTACCCAAAGCAATCTACAGATTCAATGCAATCCCCATCAAATTACCACCGGCATATTTTACAGAACTAGAACAAAAAATTTCACAATTTGTATGGAAACACAAAAGACCCCGAATAGCCAAAGCAATCTTGACTACGAAAAATGAAGCTGGAGGAATCAGGCTCCCTGACTTCAGACTATAGTACAAGGCTACAGTAATCAAGACAGTATGGTACTGGCAGAAAAACAGAAATATAGATCAATGGAAAAGGATAGAAAGCCCAGAGATAAACCCACACACATATGGTCACCTTATCTTTGATAAAGGAGGGAAGGATATACAGTGGAGAAAAGACAGCCTCTTCAATAAGTGGTGCTGGGAAAACTGGACAGCTACCTGTAAAAGTATGACATTAGAACACTCCCTAACACCACACACAAAAATAAACTCAAAATGGGTTAAAGACCTAAATGTAAGGCCAGACACTATCAAACTCTTAGAGGAAAACAGAGGCAGAGCACTCTATGAAATAAATCACAGCAAAATCCGTTTTGACCCATCTCCTAGAGAAATGGAAATAAAAACAAAAATAAACAAATGGGACCTAATGAAACTTAAAAGCTTTTGCACAGCAAAGGTTACCATAAACAAGACCAAAAGACAACCCTCAGAATGGGAGAAAAAATTTACAAATGAAGCAACTGACAAAAGATTAATTTCCAAAATTTTTAAGCAACTCATGCAGCTCAATAACAAAAAAACAAAAAACCCAATCCAAAAATGGGCAGAAGAACTAAATAGATATTTCTCCAAAGAAGATATACAGATTGCCAACAAACACATGAAAGAATGCTCAACATCATTAATCATTAGAGAAATGCAAATCAAAACTACAATGAGATATCATCTCACACCAGTCAGATTGGCCATCATCAAAAACTCTAGAAACAATAAATGCTGGAGAGGGTGTGGAGAAAAGGGAACCCTCTTGCACTGCTGGTGGGAATGTAAATTGATACAGCCACTATGGAGAACAGTATGGAGGTTCCTTAAAAAACTACAAATAGAACTACCATACGACCCCGCAATCCCACTACTAGGCATATACCCTGAGAAAACCATAATTCAAAAAGAGTCATGTACCAAAATGTTCATTGCAGCTCTATTTACGATAGCTAGGACATGGAAGCAACCTAAGTGTCCATCAACAGATGAATGGATAAAGAAGATGTGGCACGTATATACAATGGAATGTTTCTCAGCCACAAAAAGAAATGAAACTGAGTTATTTGTAATGAGGTGGATAGACCTGGAGTCTGTCATACAGAGTGAAGGAAGTCAGAAGGAGAAAAACAAATACCGTATGCTAACACATATATATGGAATCTAAGAAAAAAAAAATGTCATGAAGAGATTAGTGGTAGGACGGGAATAAAACAGACCTACTAGAGCATGGACTTGAGGATATGGGGAGGGGGAAGTGTGGGCTGTGACGAAGAAAGAGAGTGGCAGGGACATATACACACTACCAAACATAAAATAGGTAGCTAGTGGGAAGCAGCCGCATAGCACAGGGAGATCACCTCTGTGCTTTGTGACCACCTAGAGGGGTGGGATAGGGAAGGTGGGAGGGAGGGCAACGCAAGAGGGAAGAGATATGGAAACATATGTATATATATATAACTGATTCACTTTGTTGTAAAGGAGAAGCTCACACACTATTGTAAAACAATTATACTCAAATAAAGATGTTAAAAATAATAATAATAAAATAAAATAAAATAAAATAAGTCATTTCTGGTGGCTTTGTGTCAGGTTGTATGCCCTTCTACAATTTCAGTACTAAACTGTACTCTCTAAGCCTATATGTCAGGGTTCTGTTGTCCCCATTCAGGCTCAGCAGAGTGGTGACAAACTCAGTGCTGTGTTTGATCACCAGTAATAACTGGGACTGTGATCTCTGTGATGAACAAGATGAGATAGGAGGAACTTAAGTGAGAAGCTACAGAACATTATGAGACAATGCTGTGCATCTCTCAGATAGGAGTCTGTGAAATAAACTGCAAACTCTACAATGCATGGCTGGAGGGGGATCTGCCTTTGCTACAAATCACAGTAATGACTGAAAACCTAGCACCAGCAGCTTCTGTAACACTAAAAAATCACTGCCTCAGGGCAGATTTAGTTTATACCCAGCACTTACCAAGCAAGTTTCTCCTTTATTTTCTTTTCAAAATAATGACAGAATAAACCCTACCCAAAGAGTCAAGATTTTTTTTAGCATCACTTAAATCCTTTTTGACATAATGTACACTACTGATTAGAGAACAATGATGCTGTAATTCATAATAATGGATTTCAATGAATTTTAAAAAAGCATAACTAATGTAGAATCAAAATGACTTTCCCTGGGAAATGCACCATGAGCTTTCCCATGAAAAATCATAAATAACAGTTATATAAATCATTGCATAAGGACCCCCAAAACATTCTCCTTTCTGGCTATAATTTTTAAAAGTTTGTGGTAGGAATTTTGCTTTGAGTAATCATTGTAATTCAACTGTTGAATTTTTAAAAAAAAAAACGTTTCATTTATTGTGTTTCCTATTTTACAGTGTCTGGAGTGTGTAGATCAAATCCATGTCTTCCTGCATCTTTTGTTTCTAGACAGCTTTCAGTACAAAGGGCTCTCACTAGTCACACCTACAATTCCAAGAACTTGGCCATATTCCTGCTGCTGCACAGTCTGTCACAATGTCTGATAAGTCACAGATGTGTGCTAAATAATTACTGTCGGTTGTAATTAAAACTGGCTTGCAATTCTTAAACTCAATTAATATCTTCATAGATGACCTTAATTTCTCACTGAATAGTTTCTAATGAAGCAGGACAATTTTTCAGTGTACTTTATAAATTTTGTTTCAAAGAGTGAGACTTTTCTCTTTCAACATTAAGAAAAATTGATAAGCTTTCCTTCCGCTCTCACAAATAGATGGTTGAAATAATTTGTTTCTATCTCTGAAATAACATTTTCCATACTTAAACAGAGAGGACAATTCTATTATTCCTAATATTGTATAATAATGTCCTTGGAATTCTTGACTGAGAAGGTGATTTAAGCAAATGATTACATGTCACACCAGAGAACATTTGGCAAATGTCAAAATCAATTCATAATATTATACAAGATGTTGCTGTATAATTTTTTATGTCTCAATTTCAAGTATTTTTGTAAAGTTGAGCAAACAGCTCAAATATTATTCTCTTCAGACATGCTTCTGGCATGAAGTAAGGATGTCATCAACTCTGAAAAAATTTTGAAGCTTATTTTAATTTATGTTATATCACTTATGATGCCAGTCTTTTGGGGCCTTGTTGTTTTTGTTTTATTGGTCATGAGTGAAAAGAATACGAATGCAGTAAAAGAGAGTGATTCTTCTTAGTGTTTACATTGAATTTTCTCATTTCATAAGTATTATTGCGGAAAAAAATGTTACCTGCATACATTTCCATGATTTTTTTAACTTTTTCTTAGAGAAAAAGAGAGCCAATAGAGAAATGACAATATCAATGCTTTATCTCATCTATTTATATTTTAAGTTAATAGTTTTTCATGATTGAAAATATATTCAATTACTTCACTGATCTTATTTGAGATATTAATAGACACATGCAATGCATATGTGGGGAAATGTAATATATAACCAACTATAATGAACCTGAATTTAAGAACAGTGAAAAGAAGGGGAAAACTGGCTGGCCAGTAAAGAACCTACATTATATTAAGAGAAGTCCTCACGTATGCAATTAGTTTTGGTTCTTACTTTTTATCCTTAAGAAGGTGAAGAAGTTAAGCAAATAAATATTGCATCTGCTGAAAGCAAGTGTAGTTACGAGTGGATACTGCCATCATCTGCAACTCTGTGGAGTCAATAAGAGCATAAACTTCTGCTAAATGCACTGAGCATCAAGTCCCAGCTCCCACACTTACTAGATCTTGAGCTGGTTTCTTAAACTCTCTCATCTATGTAATTCACTGTAATATATAATTTTTACCAGCTCACGTAAAGTTGTCATGAGCATTACATGGAATGAAGTGTTCATAGTATTAAAGTATGGCTAGTACATAAATAAACTAAAAAAAAAAAAAATGGTAACTAGTTGTATTTTTTGTGTGTGTGTGTGTGTTTTTTTTTTTTTTTTTTTTTTGCGGTATGCGGGCCTCTCACTGTTGTGGCCTCTCCCGTTGCGGAGCACAGGCTCCGGACGTACAGGCCTAGCGGCCATGGCTCACGGGCTTAGTTGCTCCGTGGCATGTGGGATCTTCCCGGACCAGGGCACGAACCCGTGTCTCCTGCATCGGCAGGCGGATTCTCAACCACTACGCCACCAGGGAAGCCCACTAGTTGTATTTTTTAAATTTAGGACACAGAGCCATGAGTTAAATAAAGTAAAAAACAATTCTTGCCAAGTCTGTGTGTGGAAATAACATAGAAGTCTCTTAAATCTGCAGCATCTATACATCTCTGGATGGTGTCAGATTTAATCTATGTTTATCTGCCCTGTCCAATTTCAAAATTCCCAACATACCCTAAAAGCTACCAATGTGTATTATCTGGTCTGGGGACATATTTCATCAGTACCAAGAAAAATTGAATTTTATAATGACAGGGCAGAAGAACTTTCACAAAATTTTTTTAAATCTTTCTTTTAGGGCTTCCCTGGTGGCGCAGTGGTTGAGAGTCCGCCTGCCAATGCAGGGGACACGGGTTCGTGCCCTGGTCCGGGAGGATCCCACATGCCGCGGAGCGGCTGGGCCCGTGAGCCATGGCTGCTGAGCCTGCGCGTCCGGAGCCTGTGCCCCGCAATGGGAGAGGCCACAACAGTGAGAGGCCCGCATACCGCAAAAAAAAAAAAAAAACAACAACAACAACAAAAAAACTTTCTTTTAGGAAAACTTCTTACTGTTCCATTTAGCTAGGTCCCTGCTTTTCCCCACTGCTTAATCAGCAATCATCATCACCAGCATTTCTGGAAGTATTATCTCAAACAATCACAACCAAAATATTGGATTGGGGCAGAAAGGTGTTTCTTTGTGTGTTGGGTTTTTTTATTTTCTTTTTTGATCATGTTTCCCTTGCTCTTTTACAAGGCATAGTCACTTATTTTATGTAAGTCATCACTAGTTTGCATTGTAGTTTAGAATTTGAAAACATTCTACGTCGTGTAACAATAGTTCATCCTTGCTTTTCATTCTTTTCCACCAGGTAATTAATAGATTTCTCTTAATCAGAGTAAAATCAGCTCATTTATCTTTTACAACAAAACACAGAGGAGAGGCAGCATAAAAGTAAAAGCAGAAAGCAGACAAGGATAGGAGCCAGGAGATTTGACTCTAATATCAAAGCTCTCACCAGTCAGTTCTGTCATCTTAGAAAAGTATTTCTTAGATATAAGTTTGTTTACCTCTAAAATAAGGGGTTGGAAGAAGAAATCTCAAAGTTCCTTTCCGTTCTATGATTCTAAATGCCATCATATTTTGGTGTAATGTATAATGTATGCTACTTACTTAACAGAAAATAACTGGTGTGAAACTTGTAGAACTCCTTGATAAGTAATTATTAAGGTAGACTGCATTGAAGTAGACTGCTCAATATGAAGTTCATTACCATGCAATGTCACAGAATCCTACCCTTCAAAGTAATAAAATAGAAGATGAGAATTTTGTGCATATTCTCAAGACTCTTGATGGCAAATGGTGAAATAAATTCATATTTTACTGACATGGAAAAGGTGCACATTATTTATAAAGTCAATAGGCAATTTGAACAGATTCAATAGTCCTGAGATGGGTTTAATAAATAGGTAGATTAAAAGTCTGAAATACCAATGCAGATACTGTACTGTATAATGCTGCATGTATAATGGTGTACACTACTACTGCATGCAATTTTAAGCAATTAAGCTAGACTCAGCTATGTGAAAAACTGCTTTCTCTCTATGGTAAAATTGCACTGTCCACATTTTTTTAAATAATTAAGGCTATTAAAAGATAAACATACAAATTAACTCATTTTAAACTGTTGATTAGAAATGCAAATATAAAATTACCTTGATTTTAGACTTTTTTAATGCTGCCAAATCCACAGAAAGGAATTTGTCTGTCCTTTAGGAGCAGAGAACTTGGTTTCAGTAAGTTTAAAAGGCAGACTAAATGAGCAGAACTAGTTTCCACTTGGTCACATGACTATTGAGCCAGTGGACCTGAATTCAGAAAGAAAATTTCCAATGGCTTTGAAAGACTATATTTTTATTTCCAGTGACGTCCGTCTGAGTAGTTCAATTGTCCACTGGCCAAACAATCTATTTAAAGTATTGCCTACACTTTTAGATTTCATGAAACTTGAGCATTTTCTATTATAAAGAATTTCAGAGTCAATGAGAATAAAGTTCCTTTTTTAGTTATAAAAGAAGGAAGACACTTTTCAGGTTAACTTCCAAAGGGTATTAAAAATCCATATTAATGAAAATATGGAAAAAATTTTATTCCATGAACCTTTCAACTCCATTTAGAAATATCTATAATACCATGGCATCAAATTATCACTCCTACAGCTCTTTTTTCCCTTGGGAGCTCAAGGCAGTTTACATAGTTAAGTCACTTTAACAGAAAAAATCATTTAACAGGATAAAAGAAACTGAGACACATAAAAGTTAAGGAGGTTGGTCACTATTATATAATTGGTGATGAAGAAATGAAATTTATTGTTTGATGTAGGAATAAGGTGATTAGGTTCAATCATATTCTTTTGCTTATATTCTGTGCGATCTTGGAAAATAACGTCTTTGAGTCTCATTAATTCAGTGTAAAACCAAATAATCTTCCTTATTTGGGGTTACTACAAGTTTCAGGGGCATTGAAATAATTTATATTGGAAGGTTTGTTAAGTTATCAGATGCTACATTTATAATATATTGTATTCTTAACTCTTCTACTGCAGTCTGTCAAGAAGGATAAATTATTTATTTGATACCTGGACCAAAAAGTTTGAATGTTTCATGCTTATTTGTACAGTACAATTTAAATATATATGTATTCATACCATCTCCCCCTTACATTCCTTATGCAACTGGGACCCCAGCTTTAAGAATAGTGTGGAGGATAAAGCTGAATAGGTCTCATGTGTTGCATAAAGCAGAGAAGAGAATCACATAGTCTGTGTTCTAAGCACAATCACTGAGGGGAACCAAATGTCAGGATTAGAATAAAGTCAATCACAAGATATCAGGGCAGAGAATAAAGGCATAGTTAGGAAATAGAGCACTAGGTCAGGACCTGAGGGTACTAAATAATAATAGTGAGAAAGAGTGCAAAATATGGTGAAGAAATAGGTTTCCAGATGCAGGTCCTGAATAAGAGGCCAGGAGAATTTCCATGGAAGTTGGCTGCATGGTACAGGGATCCTGAGCTCAGTTAAAGGTACAGTATAGGCTAGATGAAAGCAACTATGCATATTAAAACCAGAGAGGGGTGTCAAAGCTTATTAGCTTTCTTTCAATGAGTGATCATATGGAGTCTTTCACTATTCATAATTTTGTCAGGATATTACTGATACCTTATCAATGTCCAGCCTGGAGGGGTGAAAGGGAGTAGTGTTAATGCACATCAAATAAGAATATGTTAAACTTTTATTTTCTATTTTTCTTAGGTGAAAAATCACTTTGTAAATATTATATATTTGTATATAGAAATGTCTGTGTAATAGTGCTCGTTAAATATAGAACTAAGCTAATATTTTTTTTTTTTTTTTTTTTTTTTTTGCGGTACGCGGGCCTCTCACTGTTGTGGCCTCTCCCGTTGCGGAGCACAGGCTCCGGACGCGCAGGCGCAGCGGCCATGGCTCACGGGCCCAGCCGCTCCGCGGCATGTGGGATCTTCCCGGACCGGGGCACGAACCCGTGTCCCCTGCATTGGCAGGCGGATTCTCAACCACTGCGCCACCAGGGAAGCCCTAAGCTAATATTTTAACATTTATTTAAAACATGAGGAAGCTGCTTCATTTATTCATTCAATCATTCATTTGGTAGATATACAGTGAGTATCTACTCTGTTCCAGGTATGTATTCAAGGAAGATAATCTGAGTTTACAGCCTTTTAGAGAGACTACTTTGAATGAATGATTAGAAATGTGTTGAATACTACATGCAGCACATTTTTGGAATGTGTAAAATAATGCAAGAGGTCAGAGAAGTACATATACCTGAGAAAGCTGAAGCCTGACAGGAGCGATATTCTAAGAATATACTGCAGTTAAAACTAGTAATACACGTGGGGAATCCCTTGACAGTCCCGTGGTTAGGACTCAGCCTTTCACTGCCATGGCCGGGAATCAATCCCTGTTTGGGGAACTAAAAGTCCACAAGCCACGTGTCGTGGCAAAAAAAAAAAAAACCTTGGAATACACAGCCACATTTATAGTTTTTAATCCCTTATTGCTATAGGAAAATTTATGACCTTTTTATTGTTCATTAGTAATAAAAGAAGCACATGAAAATAATCAAAGAAGAAAATTAATAGTTTGCTACTTTGCTCCCCTTCAAATGCAGAAAGTTCTCTAATAATCAACTTTCAATATATGAATAAATCTAGATTCAAACTAAACTAAATTATGAACTAAATCAAAATTGAACCAACATATGAAAAGAAAAATTATTCACAGTAATTATTTTTGAGTGTCAATAGCATTGTTATTCTGAGACTCTTGTGTATGATATGGGATGAAGTAAAAGAATAATTAGGAGTTATTCTAATTCTATCATCCCCACTAGCAGTTAGAACTGGGATTCTCAACATGGAAGAAGAGATAAGATGTTGTTCAGAAAAGGCTAAGTAAAAAGCACTACAATCCTGGATTTGGATTGTAAGTATCAGTATGATCTACTCATGAGATATTGTATGCTTCCTAATACTATAGCAATGAGTGCTTCTAGTAACCTATGTTCTTTTTTTTAGGTTATAAATCACATTTATCAGTTCATTCAGTCACATGTACTTTTAATTCCCATTGATTTGGGTGAAGTCATCAGGTTTTCCTATTCAGTGGTATGATCTAAAAATTTTTTAAATTGAAGTATAGTTGATTTACAATGTTGTATTAGTTTTAGGTGTACAGCACAGTGATTCATACATATGTATATATAGAGAGAGATATATATATTCTTTTCCAGATTCTTTTCTCTTATAAGTTATTACAAAATATTGAGTATAGTTCTCTGTGCTATACAGTAGGTCCTTGTTGGTTATTTTATATATAGTAGTATGAATACGTTAATCCCAAACTCCTAATTTATCCCTCCCCCAACTTGTGTTCCTGTTATATCATTTCCAGTAAAAGAAATCAGAGCACCTGGGAGAAATGATCAGCTCCAGATCTGGGGCTTGTCACCAGATGGTCACAATTAGGATCATATTGAAAGACGCCAGGAGCCAACTTGAGGGGACTTCCACTAGCCAAAACAGGGAAACTTGAGGTTCAAAAACTATAATAATTGCAATTGGTTGAACTATATCAATATATTTAAATTAATTAATTCCTTTGTTATCAAAAAACTAATTGTTTATCTTCAAAGAATGATAGATAACCAATTTCTTAACTTGGAATTTGGCAATTAAATAAAGGCAAAGAATCAAATATTTATCCTGCTTTGTCAGTACAAATTTACCATTAGGTAAACTAATACCAAAGAAGAAGGAAGTGTCTATTAAAGCATTCCAACTAACAAATAACATAAAAATGATAGATTTAGAATATTATCATTTTGCAAATTAAGTGTATTAATGGATATAGAAACCATTCATCAAGAACCACTAACAGCACAAAAGGTTGCCAAACATGGTTTACTTTCTGTGGAAAGAATGCACCATCACCATCAAAGGGATCAAACCTCAGTCTGATCAAGCCTCTGGATCCAGCTGCCAATTTGTGGGAAACACAAAAGTTCCAGCAACATGTTAAACTGCATTGTGAGTGTGCAATCAGAAAATTCCAGACTGTAGGAAACTCTCCAGGTCAAATTACCTAGATTTTTCAACGGCTGAGTTGTAAGTGAAGGACAAGGATGAAAAGAGAACTAGAAAGACATATCTTCTTTAAAGATATGCAAAACCAGGCTATAGGGATAAATATGTGAGTGATAAAACTAAACTCAAGGAAGTAACCATTTAATAATGTTTTTTTATGCGTAGAGAGAGAGGTTTGAAACTGGGATGAGGCACAGCTTCTGGAATCACTGACAAAGTTCTAGTTCTTGTTCTGGGTGATAGTTACAAGGGAATTCACTTTATAATAACTCATTAAGTTATAATGTTCTTTGTTGTCTTTTGTGTCTGTATTTTATTTTATAGGTTTAAAAATAAAATATCAAATTTACATAGCATACTACCAAAATATGCTATTAAGCCAGACTATATTGTTCCTTAGTATATGGTTTGTTATTTTTGATTACTCTCCTTTTTTAGGTGTTTTATGAAAATCTTTAATCTCAAATATAGAATAACTTAAAAATGGGCACAGTATTAAGATTGCTTGTAAGAGTCATATGACAGACATAAAAGCAGAAATAAGACTTTAAGTTGAATGTTTTGAGAAACTGGTACATGTTACTTGCATATTGAATGTTACCTGTGGTATATACTTGTTCAAGACCCAACTTGTCTATTAGTAGAAGACGATATGTAACCAAAAATCATGATTCCACCAGAAAGCCCACGGACCCTATGAATCACCTCCACTCTTTCACAAAATGAGATCTACTGATAACAGTTTAGAGATCTCATCTTCAGAGAGCTGAATGGCAGGACTTATTTTTATTCTATAAGGTATCTTCAGTTGTGATATATTTTACTTACACTTGTTTAGCAAACTCAGCTGTCCTTAGAGCATGAGACAAGAAACTTCCTTTCAAATAGGCATTTAATATTTTAATATTACAGGTCATGGCTCTATTTGTTTTATATATTTTCATTACATGTTGTGCCTTTGAAATGAGAATAGAAATTGTAAATCAAACATATACTATAATAGTTTTCTTGCAAATGAAAAATAACTCAGATAGATGAAACCAGTCAGGTAACATATTTACATTAAAGCAGAGAAATAAAAGCAAAGTTTCAAGTTATTTTTTCATTCCACAGTGTATTTGTCTATCAGTTTTTGGGGTTCTTTTGGTAAATAATAAAATTACTTACTATATAGATGGGTGGAGACTTTTGTGACTATGCAGATGACAGGCTGAGAATGTAAAATAGACAGTACTCACAAGTATGTCCTTTAAAATATTGTCCTATCTTACTGTATGTAAGCACTGTTTCAAGTTTGTCTCTAAGTACTATGTATCTTTCATTAGTTAATTAAATAACACATTAAGTAATTTATTTAATGATATCATTATGCCATCTTTCATAGTAATATTATATTTATATTAAATATATAAAGAATGGTATTTACACATCAAGGGAAGATCAGAAATATAACTATTATTATGTTAATGTGTAAGCCAACAAAACTAATAATTTCAATGACTAGGTTTATTCAGAAGTAAACATCAGGTATGTAGACATAGATGAAAATCAATGCTAAATTTCAACGGCAATTTTTTTCCGGCTGTTTTTTTCCATTGGTGGAAATATCGAAAGCTGTCCCAGATGAAAAAAAAAAAGGTAGTAAATTCCCAAATTTTTATTGTATTTCCTCTCCCCTCAACTTTGTGTATATGTCTTTTTTTTTTTTTCTAGACCATAAATATGTATGAAACATGTTTCCCAGTGCTTGACATTAAGCTCATGATGCGTAGTTGTGGCTATGATAAAAACACCTCTGTATTTGTTACACCAAGATCAAAATTCCAGCTCTTAACACCAGGCTGATGATCAATTTTGAAAAAAGAAAATCTTTTTCTAAGTTAATAGCAATTAAGACCAGCAATTATTTGTAGTTTAAGCAATCGAGATCCAGGCTAGCTAATGTTAAGATCATCTGAATAATGATTTTATTAATCAGGGTCTGTATTTTAATCAATCTACATTGCTCATTAAGGAATTGAAGATGTGTGTTTTTTAAAATCTCTACTAGTTACAAATTCAGTAGGTTAACAGTGTTCTATAAACTGAAAACTATTATCCTTTGTACTTATATTTTCTTTAAGAATTTGAACCTATTTTTTTTAACATTTAGAGACTATATTCTCTTTTGTTCTGTTCTCAAGGTGTTAATATTAATGGCATATAATTTTAAAATTCTTTGGTAGCTTCTTATACTCAGTAGTTTTAAGGTTGCTTTGTTCCTGTTGTTAGTAAATTACTACTTACAAAGAAATTAGGCTTTATAACCTGTTCTCCCATGTTTTAAAGACAATCTAGGCTAGTTCTAACTAGAGTTAGGTCAGTCCCTAAAGAAAGAATGCAGTTGGCCATTAAGAACCTAAATAATCATTCCAAATTTATATGTTACTGCTATGACACTGACAAGTTTGAGAAACCAGGTAAGCCTTGTCGAATATAATAAAGTCATTGAATCTCTTCTAAAAGTATAGGAGGTTAACAGGTAAGTCACTCCTGTTTCTATACTTATAGGGAATAAGTATGAAAGGTTTGGTGGAAACATTTTTTTTTTTTTTTTGTCCTGAAAAGAGCTTCCCATTTGTTTAATTACTGAAAAAAGGCTGGGAGAAAAATTGCCACTTGAAATTTAAATTCAATTTTCTGACCCAGAGATCTATGTCTAAACAGTTGGTAGCATGGTCACTTCTGACTAAACCTGGTGATTAACAGTATTAGTCTGATTGTTTACAAAATAACAATAAATATATCTCTGATTTTGCCATGAATAAATTCTGTTCTTTTATCAGTTTAGCCATATTTTATTATACCTAGTTAACATTTAAAACATTCAAATTACATTAATAATATCCCAAGGTGGCTTCCTCTAAAAGAAGAGTGTCCTTTCTATTATTCAGATTTCATCACTGTTGTCAAACACATATTGAAGGTCTTTGGCTGGGGGTAAGCATTGGAAGAGTAAGGTTACCTCTCACAGATGAATTATGAACTTGGAGGTGGAATGATTATACTTTTCACTCTCTGTTGGGAACAAAAAAATGCCACCTCTCCCCTTCCTGCTACAAAGCCATTTACTACTCCATTCCCAGTTCCACTGGCAAAATCACGTATTAGTATCTACCACTGAGAGTGCTATCTTCCAATTAGGTAGCATGGCAGGGGACTAGGGCAAATCAGCATTTCCCTTTCCAGATAGCATCCTGAAGCTAACAGCACTGCTCAATATTTTGCATGAGCCCGGAGGCTAAAATTACTTGAAACTTTCTGGAAAATTTTAATTGTGACATTTAAAAATAGATCCCTAAGGGAGTAGTTACACTTTTCCAATCATCTTTGCCACATAGATATGAATTTAATAGCTTAAATGCAGAAGAAAACTGAATAGAGATAAATTATATGAAAATCAAGGAGACATAGTCTAAGCTCTGCACTGCTCTATCCAGATCAATTGATTATGTATTATTAATTCCTCACGTTTTGCCCTGTCAGGAAGTTGCAGCTGCTGATCTTGTTTTCTGGTGTGTAGTTTGAAGAAATGAGTAGATTTCAGCTGTGTATTTATAATGAATGTTGCTGTTCTGAGGAAGAGAATAAGATAGCAATTTTGGCAGATGGAAAAGAGATTTAAGGGGTAGATGGTTGAAGAGGCTTGCTAAAGTTCTTATGTGAAGAATCAAAGTTTAAGATTATGCCCATTTCATAAGAAAGAAATAAAATTCAGGATCTCTCTCATGTCAGATATACTAACATTTAACTTTTTAAAATTTGTATTTATCTACTATACAACATCTGTAGAAGAAAGAGCAAAGTCTTTGCAGTAAGTCAGGATTGAAATACTCACTGGATTTTGACAAATCAATTTCTCAGTTTCAATTATTACTCTATAACCTCTATGACACTCTGCGTTTCATTGAATTCACAGGCCCAGATATGAAAATGTATGTGGAAATACTTTGTAAACATTTAAAGGCCTAAACCTAGAGAAAATTATGGAGAAAATTAACCTCCTAAATTTCCTTGAAATGATGTTTTATCAGGTAAAATAAGAGTTTTCAGAATAAGTTTCCAAAATACTAAGTTTGAGATGTTGTGTAGATAAATTAAGTCATGCTCAATAAAGAGGCTGTTGTAGTGTGTTATTGGTCACTGGACCCTTGCTCTGAAAGTCTCACGTCATTTAATGTTGAAATCACCACAACCACTTGTTGGCATTTTTTTAACTCTATTTTTACTCTGTTCTTCTTTCCTGATCATCCTTCATATTGTTCAAACTAATGTCCCTAAAACATGATCTCATCATGTTTCTCACTTATTTAAGAGCTAAAAGTGTCCCCTCTTGTTTATCAGTTCAAGTGTGTGCTCAAGAGATTTCAGAACAGCCAAAATCCCCCTTGTTTGTCCTATGAATATTTATCTCCCTGGCTCCGAAGCACAGTCACATGCCCCAGGACAATTGATCTCCTTCTCCACCTCATATTGTGCCACTTATCACTTCCTATGATGACTACTTTCTCTTCATCCTTTTTAGCTGGCCTTCACTGGTTTTCTACAAACTACATATTAAGTACATTTTTCAGCACTGTGCATTGACTTGGAATCATCTTGCTATAAATCCTGCTGCATGATATGAATATTCTATAAATTGGAGCACAGAATTTGAAATTAGAAACCTAAATTTAAACCCCATTTCGATACTTATTATCTGAGAGAACCTGGGCAAGCTAAGTCTGTTTATCTTTATCAAAATAAGATCAGTATTTCTTGCCTTTAAAAGTTGCTATGTAAAGTTAAACAATCACTATATGAAAAGCACTGAGCAGAGTGCCTGGTATATAATAAATTTTCACTAACTGTTGACATTAGCTATGACTTCTTACATGATGATTTGTTCTCTGTTTCATGTACACTTCTTGAGTGTTATCTTGTATACCATGTCTGGTGTATCTCAGGTGCTTTCCTCTTTCTCCATATGGTAGGCAGAATAATATTCCCCCAAATTTATCTCTATGTGAACCCTGGAATTTTGAATATGTTAGGTTACATGAAAAAAGGAATTAAAGTTGTACATGTAATTAGGTTGCTAATCAGCTGACCCCAAAATAAGGAGAGTCTCCTGGGTTATCCAGGTGGGCACAATGTAATCAAAAGTGATCTGATAAGTACAGAAGGGAGGCAGAAGCAGAGATTCAGAGGTGATGCCCCAAGCAGTCAGAGAGACGCTGTGCAGCTGGCTTTGAAGGGGGAGGAAAGGGGTCACAAGATAAGAAATTTAGGTAGCCTCAAGAAACTGGAACAAACAAGGTAACTGATTGTTCCTTAGGTCTCTCAGAAAGGAATGTGGCCCTGCCAGCGCTTGATTTTAGCTCCCTGAGACCCATGTTGGACTATCCTACAGAACTGAATGATAATGAATGTGTGCTGTTTAAGCCACTAAATTTGTGGTCATTTGTCACAGCAGAAAAAGAAAACCAATACACCGGTTCTCCATAACAGTAACCAGTATGACGCTGGCACATCATTGGTGCTCGATAAATGCATGTTTATTTAAAACCCCACCCTTATGCTGCTTCCTCACCATGCTAAAAGCAAAAGTGTATTAAGAGTGGGAAAGACAAGAGGGCAGTCTCTTTTTATAGCTCTTGGATTTAGAAAGCAGTGATCCTGACTACAGGATGGAAGACACGTATTGAATTTTTTTTAGAAGAGAGAATTAGTTGAAAGGACACAAGCTTGGAGTCACCCAGATCAGGGGTGGAATCCCAGGTTTACTTCTAAATATCTGTATGGCCTTTGGGATTGGAGCCCTTTTCAACATGTTCTATGTGGCAATTGCATTGCCTTATGTGGTTTCTACCCAAAAGCCCCCAAATATCTGCACAATTCCCTGTGATCTGTGAATTTCTGTCCCACCAAGCAACCACATTCCTTTACACATGCTACAGGAAGCTGTTGTGGGGGCTGATAAATGCTGCACTACCATGTGCTACTGGGGAAAGAGACATGTCCACAGTGGAGGGGAGCCCAAGCAGCTGAAATACAACCTGGCCTTAGTACCCATGGGATGAATTCAACTGGTAAGACCCCCTACAAATAACCATGGCAGCAAATTAAAAGTCTTGATTCTGATTCACAGAAAAATAGAAAATTGACTCATTTTAGTTCTAGCTCCTGAACTTCAACTCTGATGGTGGCATTGAGTGTTTAGGAGGCACAAGATGTATGTATCAGGGCCAAGTGTCCAAGAAACTTAAATCCAACAGGATGACAGGTACCTGAGTTTGGAGAAGACTTTAAACACCGTAAAAAACAACATAGACCTCTTTGAGCCTCAATTTTCTCAGTAGCAAATTATCTATATAATAAAAATAGCTTTCTTGCAGAGTCATACTGAGAATTAAAATTATATATGTTAAGCACCTAATAATGTGCCAGGCACAATGTAGGTAATTAATAAATGATAAGATTTTACTTTACATGGAGCAAGTACTAATAACCCAGGAGAAGGAACCACTACCCTTACAAAATGTGCAAAGGAAATTGTTGAGCTGTGTAAGTCCCTAAATTCTTTGAGTTCCTGAAAAAAGAGTAGTTTATTGGTTTTCTATCCTCAGAAGTGCACTTCAGAGCAAGACCACTAATAACAAGCCACTTGGAAACCACCCAAATAGTCTGTGAGATCGTGTTGCTTTTTAATAAAAATTATATTGTCAGAACATTCCCGAAGCTAGAATATCCACCCTCACATATTCTTACATGCTGCTAATGTGTGAAATTACTGAACTATGACACTGTAATGTGAAAAACAGTAGCAAATTCTCAAGAAAAACTATTGCATTTTAATAAATATATAAATAAGAACAATAATAGTTCCACTACGGTATGGTGCAGGAAAAAAACATCAAACCTTGAATACATATGGCTGTTGTCTTAAATCATCAAAAAATAATTAAAACAAGTGAAACCAAAGCAAGCTACAACTACATATAAACCCAGATTTAATGATTTGTGCAAAATGCAATAAACTAAACAAATCACACATCACTGTTAATTAATGGGCTGTAAAAGACTTCCAGGTGGCTTACGCAAATGACAATTATTATTTTGTATTTTAGAAGGAAAGATTTTGGTAATTACGTGATAACTTTAATTTAACTTAGCTACTTTTATTTAAAGATTCTGATATTCCTGCTTCATTGGAAATGATTATTCAGATTATTCAGATTAAAATACAAATTTTCTCAATTCCTTATATGAAATTATATTTACACATCATTTCTCAAATATTTTATATCAGATTGTATTCATTTTGATATATAAATATGGTTATAATTTTAAACCTCTAAGTCAAAAATTTTCTGGTAAAATGAAATAATTTGTTTAGAGGCTATATTACTATAATTTTCACTTTTTCAATACATAGGGAAGTTATTTGAATTCTTCTTCTAGTACCTTGTATTTGTTTGTTAATCCAGTATATGTTTATTATGTCCTAGTGACAGTTTTTATTCTTAAGGATTCAAAGATTTTGTCTCAACCTTTTAGGTATTCATATTCTTATAGTGAATATATATAATAGTCCATATGAAAATTGCAACAATACAGCAAGGTATAATATACTATTGAAGGACAGAGATGAGAAGAGTACAGAGAGGGTATACAAGTAAAAGAGACATCTGAAGACAAATAAAGAGATGGAAGAATGCCCACTGCAATACCTGGCACAAAATTGATTTTACTAAGATTTGTTGTATAAACCAAGGTAGAGGAAGCTGATTCTACTTGTTAGAACTGGTATTATCCTATTAACTTAATACATGTTTATTTTATGCCAATGATTGTGTTTATTCTTAAGGATTCACATATATTCTCACAATATTTGGAGCATTTATGTCTCAGTGGAGACAAACAATAATTGTGGTGTATGAAACTGCTTCAAGAGAAGAGTGTGCACTTTCCCATGTGAATCATTGTATAATAAACACAGACGAGATGCTTTTGCCTTTTTTCATTGGTTTGCTAACGCATTGATGTGATATGCAATTCCCAAAACTTCGAGGCAAATGACACACTGATGTCATAATGGAAAATAAGTACATTTTTAAAAATTAATCAGTTACAGAGTTAAAAGTAAGCTTCGATGAGGAAAATATCAGAGCTGAGAAAGAGGGAGATTTGGGAAGATCCAGAGAATGAGCATTCTAAGCAAAAAAAGATAACAAGACCCTAATGAGGCTTTGTGACATCAAAACCATAGTCTGTGGGGGTTTTTTGTCCTATTTTACACATGAGAAAACAATCTGTAACTTGCCCCAAGTTTTTCTGTTAGGAGTTTGTATTTGAACCCATATTTTTGGACTTCAAGTCACATAAACAGAGTACAAAAAATCTGTCATTGTAGAGAGGTCACTGCACTCTGGGAAGAATCAGGAAAAACTTTCTGGGAAACATAACATGTAGTTTATAACTTGAAAGAGAGTTGAGAAGTCAATAATCAAGAATAAGAAGGCACTCCAGGTCAGCATAACTGTATGAAGCAAAGAGAAGAAGGGATATTACAGATTCCCTGCAGTAAAATAACAAATATGTATCAAAACTGAGAGAGTAGGTGTCTGGAAAGATTGCTTGAGTCCAGATGTGGTGGTTTTAAATTTTTATTTTAGGACTCAGTGGAACATTGATGGTAGCAGCAGAGGGGAGTCTTGATAAGAATTGAGGTAAGGGCTGATTTGAGAGGATGGAGATGACAAAATGAATCAGGAAGCTACCACAATAGTACAGGTAAAAAGTACATTAAAGACTTCAACTAGGGTGGTTGCACTTTGGTAAGAAAATGATCAATGTGTGACAGTTACTTGGAAATTGACTGGATATGAGGATAAAGGATAACGAGGAGGGGCAATCAGAGATGGTCTCAAGTTTTCTAATTTGGCATCATTGGTACAATTTACAGTAGAGAAATTCATAGCCTAGAAGATTTTTATAGAAAAGAAGGTGAATTAGAATTATGATGCTGAATGATATATTCAATAAGTGATATAGTACTAGATATTAGAAATAAAGTCAGAAATAAAGACATGGATTTAGGAGATAGGAATTTATCCTGCATAAGGAAAATAGTTGAAAAAGAGACAGTGTCTGAGGTGGTTTATGAGATGGGGGAGAGAGAGAGAGAGAGAGAGATTGAAAGAGATAGAGATGAAGTTGCCCAAAACTTGGGAATACCTACACATAGTGAGAAACAGGACAGGGACAGAATAGGGACAAAATAGGAACAGAACAAAGAAAACAGATACTGAATAAGAAATGAGGTAGGCAGGAATGATTTTAAAGAATGTGTATGTAAAAGTAAATTCCCTCCAACTAATGAGGGACATATAGGTGAAATGCTTATCTAGGGATTAAGTGCTGTTAAGCTATCTGAGTATCAAATCAAAAGAAATGTGAGGGTAGGGCTGTAAGTGACATTGTCAGGCAGTTGGTAAATCAAATCGCAGCCAGCATTTCTACTGTGGCTCTTTCTTCAAAGATAAAATTTTGAGCTATCAGGGCTATTTTAGTAAGGCTCAAATGGGATGAAGATGAAATGTTTGTAAATTTTGGCATTGGCGTATGAGTATAATTCAAAGAAGGACCTATCCTCTGTATAGTACTGACACTGAAAGCCTATCTCAGGAATAAATGCTCAGTTTAGATATGGTCAGGAGACTGATGTTGTTAAAATTAATTGGATGTAAAAAGAAGAGAAAGATGAAGCTAGAAGAACACCCGTGCATTTTACTGCTGAGAAATAAAAGCCATTTCAAATTATTTTTTTCAGTAGAATATAGGATTTACTAGGTGTACTTTCCAACCCTCTTATCATTATAAATTCCACTATCCATCCACTGCTTAATTTTTAAAGAAGCAGACGTTTGTGCCTAATTTCTTACCATATGCTCACTTTTTGACATCCCATATACCAGCTTCCACCTCACTCCTCTAATGGAAGTACTGTCCTTATATTCAACAGTGTTCTCTTAATTGACAGATGCAGTTACTTTGCCCATTTTACCTGCAAATAACTCAATGGAATTTGATGTGGTTAACAAACCCTTGAAAATCTCTCCTCCTTGTTTTCCATAACTCTACTACTCAGTTTCTCCACTTCCAACCCTGTAACTGAACTCACTGATTTAGTCCTTCTAAGCAGAGCAAAGAAGCTGCTTTATCCCATCTGTCTCATTGTATAAGGCTCCACTCTGATGAAAGAAAAAACAACTAACATACTTTCTACCTTATCCTTTTCTAGGAGAGCAGTCATAAAAGGATAGATATATCTCAAACACAACAAAGTGCCCCCAGCTAACCTAACCCTCAATTGTCTTTCTTATGTTAATGTTGATTGCTAATTTTTATTATGATTAATACTTTATAATAAAATAGTACAAGTTTATGGCCTTGATGAGTATTGTCTTTTTAGTGTAAGCAAAACCACTTCTTAACCAAACACACATATCTGCACATCAACATTTAGCATTCATCATCATTAAGATAAATTGAATCACCAGGTTACATGCCTTTATTATGCTATTGAGAAAAACCAGCTCATTTGCTAAATGAGGTCTTAGAGGGTGAAAATTTCTCTAATGAGCTATTATATTTGTGTAAGAGTAGAATGTCCATTGAGCTGCTTTTCTCTAAAATTGTTTTAAAGGATTTGAATCATCTGCCCCTGTGTCTTTTCTGTCACTGCCATTTACTAGTGACTATTTTACTAGTTATATATGATTAATAATCAATAATTATTTCTAAACTAAATAATGAAATGTATTTTAAATTCCATTTTAAAAGAAAGATAATTAGGAAAGTTAAAATTTAGTACATGGTTGTGTTAAAATGTACATGAGCTTTTTTGTTCTTTTTTGTCTCCTTGTGCAAGGTTGTAAATTTTGAGAATGAGATATGCCTACAAAGTCTGCATAATCTATAAATAAGGAAAAGTAATTCTGTTTCGTAGTTTTATAGAGAGATGATAATTTGTCTCCATGGCAGAGGCCAGGGGGAAAATTAACATCTGTTATAAGCAAAGATAAAGGATATCATTTTGTGGCAGAGGAGTTTCAATGGACCCTGGGCAAGGACAAGTATTTCTAGTTCAACAAGACCATGTAAAAAATGTATGTATTGAAATGTTTTATTTGTCCTGAGCTATTTATGCTGAAATATATTTGGCAACATCAAAGAAAATTTCATTATTCAAAATGATGAAGAAGTGTCAGGGTTGTAAAGGTAAACCAGATTAGGTTGACAGTTAATTTTTATGCTTTATATTTAAATACTCATTTAGCCTTATCCATATTTACAGTGCTATCTAGATTATGTTAGGGAAAATGCACTGTATGTAACTAAATTATGTTATAGATTTTATATTACTAGTACTTCTAAAATATGAAAACTCAAATCATAAAATTTCAACTGCAGTTAAAGTTTGCATCTAAAACTAATTTTGAAAGTAGAAAAATACATCTTGGTATTGGTAGTTATTCAACTGATTTTACTTTAGGCCTAGTAGCAGTAGCTATAAACTTCAGGTGCTAGAAAACAGTTTGAACTAAAGTAGAATATCTGTATATCCCAAATTTCTAAGGCTAGGCCTTCTAAGGTTCATACAATTGCAGTAAGCTGAATTAGGCTTATTTTAGAAGATAAGTCCTAGACCACATTACTGAAATCTCCATGGTCTCCATGTATCTTCTGATCAAATGTGACCTGAAGATATTGATAGTAGAACTGAGTGAATATAATTTTTTTACCTCTCTTATAATTAGGGCTATTTTGAGTTTCACCTGGACATTAATAAAAACCAACATGTCCTCAATATAATATGAAATTATACATCACTTGATTTATTGAAACAATAACATTAGAGTAAAAGCAGTTGGTGTTCATGTTCTCTGTGTGGCATTTTTTGGAAAAATCAGTGTGAATAAATAAGCTCCTAGGATAGAATAAACCAAGGAGTGGTCTTGTGTGAAAACACTGCAGTATAAACTAAAAGCAAAGATGATATGAATGTGCCTAAGTACATGGCTGTATCACATGTATGAAGTTAATTTTTAATCTGGGCTGTACAGCCACAAGTAGGATATATGACCTTTATCATTTCAATTTTCTGATCTCAAAATTAGAGGTCATGAGACCACCCAGCATAACCTCAGTATTGTTCAGGTGATTCAATGTGATATCACATGCAAAACTCTACATTTGGGGATTATTATTGCTTTTATTTTATTAAAGGATCTGGTTCTATAGTCAGATAAAACAAGACTTGAATTTCATTTTCATCTCTTATTAACTATGTCAAGTGAATTACCTCCTTCAGTTTCCTAATGTTCAATACGTTTAAAAGTGGATAATTGCCTAACTTATGGGATTTTTGTTTGTGATTGGATAATCAATAAATCTTAGCTATTATTATTATTAGCATTGTCATTAAATGCTATTAATGCTTATATAATTAAATATCAATATAAATACTATACAAATGTCTAACATTTAAAGTAATTGTTCAAATTTATAAATACAGTTATTTTCATTATATCATTTATTTTATGAGCAAAATACAGCCTTGATTTTTAAATCTCTGAAAGTGGATGAATCCACTAAGATCAAAAATATTTAGAGAATATTTTAAGAAGTAACTTTGGAAAAAATCTCTAAATTAAAAAATTCACAAAATTAAATGAAAAAAACACTGCCACAGAGTATTCTATACAAGAAATGATGTAATGTGACAGATGTGATTCTTTTAAGATGCTATTTAATTTCCTGTGAACTATTTAAGGAAGATAATTCTTTAAACTCACCTACGTATTAAGAGTTGGTAGGTAAGCACTTTTTTCTTATGGTGGGCTGAAAAATAAGATTTTTCAAAACTGACTGAAAAAGTAAACTACTATTTCTAGATCTTTTGACATGAATAATAGCAGTGGCACCCGGTAGACACCTTATGTGTTGACAACTGAAAGAGTAACATTTGCACAGACATTCTCAAAGAACTTAAGAGCAAGGTTTGCTGCTTAGGTTGACAAATTCTATCACTATATTCTTGACTATGTTTGCAACCCAATGAGGCTATGAAATAATTAGAAAACTTTCTTTGCTACCAGGACCAGTAGAGAAATGTTGCTAGAATTCTAGAATCATGTTTAGAAAAGAAAGAATTTTCTTCTGTCTGCAGTCAGGGACATATGTAAAGTTACATTAAAAAGGGCAACTTTTCAATATTTCTCTGAGATACTTTAGTTTGTCTTAGATATCTATTAAAATATGAAATATAATACCAATAGTAAGCAAAATAGTAAAGATATTACTAATTTTAAAATGAGTATCAGTACCTGTTTTGATATGAATATCAATTATATTCCTTAATACCCTTATACGTATTAATATATATTTTAAATTTAGTAATAATCTCACTAACTACAATCTATGTAGACCTTTATAATTTATAAAATGTTTCTGCATAAACTGTCTTATTTGTTTTGATTCTCTATTGCAATGTTACGGAAAATGTGTATGTATCTCCTAAGAAATCATTCTTCTTATAGTCTCAGAAGGGGATTCTTTTTGAGAGTAGTGGCCACTGTGGTGCTGGAGGGTGTTCATTAATTCCCTTACTCATTTGACAAGCATTCTCTGAGTGTTGACTATGAAATTGCATGTTAGCATTTGGGTATTAATCAAAAAAAATGAATAAGGCATGAAATCTGCCCTCAATGAATTCACAGTCCTGTAGAATCAATGGTGTGCTCAAGTTTGGAATGGATTTTGGGAACCAAAGATGATTGTCAGAAATGGTTGCCATGAAATGTATCAAGAAACAAATACAAGAAGGAACATATGTGAGAGAGAAAAAAAAAGAGTGAGAGAGAGAGAGAGAGGTGATTGAACAATAGCCCAGAAGTCAGGGTGAATATCACAACTGAAAATATGATATCATGAACAAGAATAAAATGTTTTGAACACTGCATATAGTTCAGTATAGCCTGAGAATTAGAAAGAAAGCTGGAAAAGCAGGCAGATTTTAAATAATAAATAGCCTTGTAGTCATTTGTAGGAGTTTGCACTTTATTCTAGAATGGATGGGAAGACTTTAAATGTTTTAAGAAGAGCAGGCTTATCATATTAGTGTTAGGAGGGTAGGAGGAAAAGTGAAGAAAATAAAGAATAGTAACTTTTTGTCTAAACATGACAATATCAGCATAAAAAGAGACACATAGATCAATGGAACACAAGAGAGAGCCCAGAAATGAACCCAGACATATATGGTCAATTCATTTATGACAAAGGAGTCAAGAATACATAATGGGGAAAGGACAGTATCTTCAATAAATGGTGGTGGGAAAAGTGGACAGCTACTTGCAGAAGAATGAAACTGGACCACTATCATATACCAATCACAACAACTAACTCCACAAGGATTAAAGACTTGAATATAAGACCTGACACCATGAAAAATCCTAGAAGAAAACATAGACACTATGCTCCTTGACATCAGTTTTGGCCGTGATTTTTTGAATCTGATACCAGAAGCAAATGCAACAAAAGCAAAAATGAAGAGTGACACTACATCAAACTAAAAAACTTCTGCACAGCAAAGGAAACAATCAACAAAATGAAAAGGCAACCTACTGAATAAGGGAAAATATTTGCAAATCATATATCTTATAAGGGGTTAATGTTCAAAATATACACAAACCCATACAACTCAATAGCAAAATAATCCCAAACAATCCAATTGAAAAATGGACAGATCTGAATAGACATTTTCTCAAAGACCTACAGATGGCCAACAGAGACATAGAAGGATGCTCAACATCACTAATCATCAGGGAAGTGCAAATCAAAACCACAATGAGGTATCACCTCCCAACTGTTAGAATGGTTATTATCAAAAGGATAAGAACTAACAAGTATTGGCAAGGATGTGGAGAAAAGGAAACACTTAATGCCATGCTCGTGGGAATGTAAATTGGTGTAGTCACTATGAAAAATAGTGTGACGTGCCCTCAATAAAACCGAAATAGAACTATCATATGATCCAGCAATTCCACTTCTAGTATTTATCTGAAGAAAATAAAAACACTAACTCGAAAATGTATCTGCATTCCTATGTTCATTGTAGCATTATTTACAGTAGCCAAGACATGGAAGCAACCTAACTGTCCACTGATGGAAGAATGAATAAAGAAAATGTGATGTACATATATAATGGAATATTATTCAGCCATAAAAATTAATGAAGTCTTGCCATTTGTGACAACATGGATGGAGGACTTTGAGGGCATTGTGCTAAATGAAATAAGTCAGACAGGGAAAGACAAATAGCTTATTATGTCACTTATATATGGAATTTTAAACAAAAACTGAGCTCACAGATACAGAGAAGAGATTGGTGGTTACCAAAGGCAGAAGGTGAGGGGTGGGTGAAATGGGTGAAGGGGGTCAAAAGGTACAAACTTCCAGTTATAAAATAAATAAGTCATGGGCATGTAATGTACAGCATGGTGACTATAGTTAATAATAGTTTATTGAATATTTGAAAGTTGCTAAGAGAGTAGACCTTAAAGATTCTCATCATCCAAAAAAGATTTTATGCAAGTATGTAAGGTGACAGATGTTAACTAGACTTATTGAGGTGACCAATAAGTATACAACATATACAAATTTTGAATGACGTACTCTTGAAATTAATATAATATTATACATCAATTGTACCGTAAATTCAAAAATAAATGAAATTTTAAAAATTATTTAAAAGAAAGGCAAATAAATACATACATACATATATGTCCATAGAGATAGGCTTAATGGTTTATGAAGTGATTCCCATGACCCAACAATCTCCATGCTTGGCCCTTAAGTCCCACAGAATGGACAGAACATAACCTTGGCATAGAAAAATCATCCTCATCCCACTTTAGTCTAAACTTAGACTGTAAGCCCAATAAACATACCTCAGAGATACAATCTTATCAAAGTTACAGACTAGCTTAAATGCCCAATGTGTGAGGATATCCTAAACAAAGTTGTGGAAGATGCTTATCGTATTTTAATATGATATAAACCATCCCTATGGTTTCATTGAGTCTCTCAATATGTTCTTTTCCTGTCTGCCCTTCCTGAGGGTCAAACAATATTTTTAAATATTGGGTATTTTCTTCTGAAAATCAGAATAAATCTAGCTCATCTGAAATCACTTTATTCTCCCAGAAACTTGTTCCTCTTCACTGTGTGACTTTATTATGTAACAGCATTATGTATTGCTCAATTGAATTGATCAAAGCTCAGAATTTTGTTATTTTAACTCCTCCATATTTTTTACATTTCCACCCCCTTTCTATTCAGCCATTTGCAAATTCTCATTTATTTTGGAGCCTCCTACAGATATCTATCATATCCAATACATCAGGGCCTTCAAGTCCTTTTTACCTAGGTTATCAAAATGACCTCTTAATTTGACTTTTCCTACAGAGTTGTCTGCATACATATTTCCAGAGCAACCCCCTGATTCTCTCTGCCCTTTATGCACTTAAAGGGTAAGTTACAAACTTCTGTTTAATTATGGTAAAACATCAGGGATTTATGCAGGGGCAATATGGTCATAATTATGTTTTATATCATTTCAGAAAACAATACAGAGGGATGTTAGTGGGGTTCGTGTAGGGTGGAGAAGGGAGATGTTAAGGAGTAGAAGAAGTGGGCAGGAATTCCAAGTAGGCAATTTTTCTGGTAGGTCAAGGGGAGATACTCCTTATGGGCTCCTTGACTTCTAGAACAGTGCCCAAGAGAGTAGAGATTGAGTAAATGTTCTATGAATAAAACAACTACAGATATGCTGAACAAAAACTGCATGGTTAAGTACAGTGTAGGGTAGAACAAGGTAGATTATAAGTATGAAGTTTGAAGTTAGATATGAATTGGAGCTGCTGTTCTATTATTTACTAGCTGTGTGACTTTGGGAAAATAACTTGACATTCCTGAGCTTCACTTTTTTTTCATATAAATTAGGTCAAAAATAGAACTTCCCTCATAAGGTTGATAGGAAGGTTAAAGAGGGTGATGATGCATTAAATATATTTAACAGTTTGCCTGGCTTTTAAGTGTTCAATAGCTATTGCTGCTTATTCTTGTGTTAGTGTTATTAAATTTATGTACATACATACAGACAGACATATATATACATACATACATATACATATACACATCTATACATCCACATCTCTATTTGTCTATGTATCCATCCATCTATTGTTATACATGAAGAGTAGCAATGTGTGGAAATGGCAATCAGATTACAAGAACTCTAGACTCTGTAATACATATTCACTTAGACTTGTCGCTCAAGAAAAGATTTTTTTGGAGTAAAATAAATTTAGAAAAGACTCATATATGTCCCTTTGTTTATGCTTCTTGTTTTATATTAGTATCTTTCTATTCATCAGGATTATATAATGTTCTGAAATGGAACTGCTATTTTATCAAGTAAAAGGGGCACTAGTAGTGAGATTTAAATTCCATTGTACTTTTATGCCATGGATTTTTTGTGCTGGGAAAAGATCTCTAAAGACACTCTGCTAAGGATTAGGGAACAATGAATTAGGTAAATGGGCTTGAGCATTAAGGGTCAGAGGATTTATATGCTCCCTGATCCTGGTCTTTCTGGGTTACTTCACACAACGTGAGTGAAGAACTGCCTTTCTGAATTTCTAAAAACTAGAAGCAGAGCACTGAGATCACTGAGAGGAGCTCTTGTACCTAAGGTCAAGCCATTTCACTGTATCTCTCACATGTGGCCAGAGTTATTCATGATTTCCATAAATAATGAAAATATGTGTTTGGATGAAGTTTAATAAACCCAACTCTTGCAAATTTTAAATAAAATTAAGAATTAATTATTTGAGGACAATCGGCCACAGACTTCCACTTTGATTCACTCATAACTTTCCTTTAAAGCATAAAATTAAATATTTTTAGATTTTTTTTATGTGGACCGTTTTTAAAGTCTTTATTGAATTTGTTACAATATTGCTTCTGTTTTATGTTTTGGATTTTTGGCCACAAGGCATGTGAGATCTTAGCTTCCTGACCAGGGAGCAAACCTGCATCCCCTGCATTGGAAGACAAAGGCTCAACCACTGGTCCCCCAGGGAAGTGCCTATGGATTACCATAAGGGGAGGGTGGTGTAGTTTGCAGGATGTGAAACTATTTTTAATTAAATTTTTTGTCTGTGATCTCAGTCAAAGAATTCATACTATAGTTTGTCAAGGGGTCATATGGTACCATACAAAGGGGTATATGGTACAGGTACCATATCTATTATGATCAGAATAATTGTCATTTTAAAGGAAAACTTAAACCATATTCTTTGAGTAATGATTTAATAAAAGTAAAACAGTGTTGCTTTATTTATAGAAGACAAAATTACAAACTAATAACTTCTCTTGTAATAAAATCAGATAATTTTATAATTAGTAAAATCATCCATGCCAGAGTGACTCATCCAGGTTAATATTCAAATAATTTAATAAATTTATTATGAACTAAACCTCATAGACTAATGGGAAAAAGCTTCGAATATACTGTAGAGTTAGCAATTATTCAAATAATTTCATTAGATGTTAAATGCTAGTAAAATATGATTTTAAAGTCTAGGGTCAATTTTACTTAAGGGAAAAAGTTAAGAAAAAACTAGAGAAGTAATTTTTGAGTTTTATATGAAAATGAAAGGTTAAATTAAACTGCTTAAACACAAAGTCTACAAAAATTATATAATCTCTCAAACAGTTAAGGGGGTTATTTTAATCAACTGCTTCAAGGAAAGCTAATGTAATATTCTGGATCTATATCATCTTAAATGCCCTGAAAAGCAATATGTTTGAATTTAGATATGAACTATCAATTTACTGGATGGCATATAAAGATCTTTTTGAAGCAAGAGACAGCATGAGGAGATTTTATTCTTGATTCATTTTATGTTTGACTTGCTGGTATGAATTATTTCTAAATATCCAAACTTTGGAGAAACTGTTATGAGCCTTAGATTTCTGAAGGATGTTTGAGAAGTGTGTAGTGTCACATTATCAATTCAAAATTCTCATCAGCATGGTAATAAGCTAATGAGTGACAAAGTTTTATATTGTGTATTCTTGCTTGTCACTGAAGAAAAATCACTATACTAGGTGGGGAAATTATACTCATGATGAACATAAGCTACAAGAGTAAAATATATTCTGCCAAAGATAACCTTATTGATAACCAGTAACAATCATTACTAGCAATAATACTCCAACTTTGTGTTTATTTATGTCTTTCTTTCTGAACTTAAAAATCAGTTCACAAACATGATTTCTCCACCTCATTAATTTTTACTACACCCTTATGAGATATATATTTATTAATGCTAATGTATATTATTAACATTAACTAAGCTGAGCCGTGTTTATAAATATTCATTTAGGGAGAGCTTAAATTGAAAGATCCTCATAGGTAGACATTTAGACATGTGAGAGGTGGGTTAAAAGGAGCAGCAGCTGCTCAAATCCATTAGCTGCTCAAATCAAAATTTAAAAAAAAAGATTTATAAATGAACAAAGTGAATAGCTTCATGATTAAATTCTAGTTACATTTTAAAAATTGGTTTGGTTTTAAGTCAGGCTAATTAAATGTGCTATTGAGTTGATGTAGAGATGTTAAAATCTCTATATAAAGCCTCAGAGGTGAAATTTCTATGAGAATTAAATGTCAAGAAAACAATTTCTTCTCAAACAAACATCCTTTAAATGTTTGTATTTCTCCTTTTTCTCTGACTACTGGGAGTCCCAAGGAAATATTTATGTCTTGACCATAATAATTATGAGACATATGGTTTATACTGTCTTGACCTCTTATGATGAAATGTACTTTTTTCCTGGTGCTGTATTTACTAATTTACATATTTATCATTTATGGTATATGATTTTACATAACAAGTCAAATAAATCACCTTTGGAATGAGGTTAAGATCAAATATATTAGTAAATTAAAATAATTATTATATAAATAAACACTTGTTGATATGTTGAGTGACAAGTGAATAGGAACAAAACTTTAAAGAAACAAAATTTGTTTTACACTTACATTTAGTATACATTAGATATATCTTTTATTATTGCCACATCAACAGGTAAAAGTGCCAACACTCATTTCCTAATCACGATTCTCTTCAAAAGCCAGGATCTACAATGATAGTTTCAGCTTTTGATAACAGCCACAGTCATCCATGTCCTGTCTCAAGATTATTTAGAAAATGTAGCTTTCCAGGTCCTAACTATAGATTGTCTAATAAATTTTTTAAATTAAGAAAAAAAGGTATAATAAAATAGAATATATGATAAGAAAAAATATTACATACCAAAAGTACTATAAATCCCCAAATTCTAGATCTAGAAGGAGACCTAATGTGCCTTAAGCTCTTAAATTTCCATAAGGAAAATTAAGCAAGTGATTTATTAACTAATTTAAACAATGAGAATAAATGCAGAATGATTATATACTTATTTTTTATCCCAGTATTCATTTTTGCTTTACACATAGCTATTAATATATTGATTATAAAATTATGGTTGATGAAGCAAACATAAAAAGATTTTTTGAAAGATTACAATATAATTATTGTTTGAGAAAGGAATTAAAATCGAAATGAGTATGCCATAAAATGAATATAATACATATTTATATAAGGAAAAGACTGAGTACTATTAGAGTTAAATAAGAGGTGTCATCCGTAAAATGTGTTTACATTTAACAGCATAATACTTCATAGGTTGGTTATGAGGATGAAATGAGTTAACATATTTTAAAACACTTAGAACATTGTCTACCATGGAAGTAAGCATTAAATAAATATAAACTACTTATATGAACTTGAGACCTTAAAAAAGTTTTTGTTTTTTGGGGTTTTTATGAATGTATTTATTTATTTTTGGCTGTGTTGGGTCTTTGTTTCTGTGCGAGGGCTTTCTTCATCGCGGTGCGCGGGCCTCTCACTGTTGCGGCCTCTCTTGTTGTGGAGGAGAGGCTCCAGACACGTAGGCTCAGTTGTTGTGGTGCACGGGCCCAGTTGCTCCACGGCATGTGGGATCTTCCCAGACCAGGGCTTGAACCCGAGTCCCCTGCATTGGCAGGCAGATTCTCAACCACTGCGCCACCAGGGAAGCCCCAAATTTTTGTTTTTAAAAATCTTTTTTTTACTAAACTGGTTTGGCAATAATGTCATCCTCCTCAGCACTGGAACTTATTTGGATCAATCTTATATGCACCTCTAACACCTAGATTTTAGTCTCTATAAATAACATTATGCATTATAGTCAAAGAAATGTAGCTGAATCTATATTTGGGGGGTGGGCACAAGATAAAGATGTTATTGAATATTTTAAAGATGATAAGAATAAACATTTTTTGGCTTCCCTGGTGGCGCAGTGGTTGAGAGTCTGCCTGCCGATGCAGGGCACACGGGTTCGTGTCCCAGTCCGGGAAGATCCCACATGCCGCGGAGCAGCTGGGCCGGTGGGCCATGGCCACTGAGCCTGCGCGTCCGGAGCCTGTGCTCCGCAACGGGAGAGGCCGCAGCGGTGAGAGTCCCGCGTACCACCAAAAAAAAAAAAAAAAAAAAAGAATAAACATTTTTTATTCATTTTTCTTGAATATTTTAAAGATGTTAAGAATATTTTTAAATATATTTCTGGTTAATAAGAGGACAAAGAAGCTAACATTCAGGGATTCCCAACAGTCAAATTGTGACAATTTATATATGTATATGAATAAGGTAAATCTGAAAAATCTCATGCAACCTTAATGGTACTCAAAATTGGAAAGTTGAATATGATGCATGTGTGTATATAATATATATAATTTCATACTAAAGGAAGATAATTCTAGTAGGATATGTTTAAATTTTATTATTTTTAATAAGTATGAAATTGTTAGTATATGAATATCTTGATTCTTCATTTAAATATATACCTATTTATAAAATATAGATGAGTACTTTTTTCTATGAATACAATTAGGGAAGACACATTTAATGTTTATTTAACATTGTCCAATTAAGTCTTAAAATCACATTATTTTAGGCAAATATGTCATATTTCAAAAGGTGAAAACCTATGCAAAAGCTATAGATTTAAAGTATTATTATTATTATTTAAAGTACTATTGATATAACAAAAATAATGTTCAAATTATAAAAGAGGCCAAGTCTGTTAACAGTCTCACTTTGAAAGAAGCAACCCGAATTCAATTGGTTGATAACTCAGAAACTACTCTGGATTAGGTGATACGATCCTCCTTTCTATTTGATTTTAGAAGATCACAATTGCACTGCACAATTGTAGAAAACCATAGCTGATAAAATTATTGTGTAATACATGATAAAATTAAGATATAAAGGTAAAAATATTTATATAATAACATAATTGTAAACCGAGTTCATAAGTTTGTAATCATTTTGATAATTTGTAATTTTGTCTAATTATATGACATTTAAAACATTTAACAGACTTGTATTAGATTTAAATATTTAATTTAATCTAATATGTTTTAATAATTATCTAAACTTACTAAATATACTTGTTTTGAAATATTAGTTATGTAATACATATTTAAATTTTTACATAAATAGTGGCTGATGGATATAAATAATTAATGATTTCAGCTTAAAAATGTATAAAAAGTAATCAGAGTTCCTGTAGCCACAAAAGCCCTTTGGACATTAAGCGTTCTATGAACAACAAATAGTGAGTTCATTCTCTATCTCTGAGGCTGGTCATAGAAAATCATGATGTAAAGGAAAGTTGCCACCAAGTTTGTAATCTTGCTTTATATTTGTATGCTCTCACTTCCTTTCAGAAGCCCCTTCTTTTCTTTCTCCCCAGCATCCTACCTCATTTTCTCCCCCTAATCATAAAACTACCCTGATTCCTAGAGCATGGGTGACTCCTAGCACCCAAGCTCACACCCAGGTATACTAGAAAGCAAATTCATTGTCTTCATCCTATCTTCTCTATCACCTGTATTTGCATTTTTTTCCCAAATATCACCTGGCAAAAAATAAAACTAAGCCTAACAGACTTAATTTTTATATCATCAACACAGACATAATGGAATCTAGGGGAGCAGTTTTGAGGCAGAAGTGGCCTTCCCTATATAAGTGACTGACTGCTTCAACCAGGCATCTTTCAGGCTCTTATGCATATGTATGGCCTCCAGAACACAGCAGTGAGTCAGGTGGGGTGGGGTTGGGAAGAGGCAGAGTAATAAGACACTACCAATGATTGCATATGTCTGTCTACCCATAACATTTAAGTTAAAAATAAAGTAAATATTGCTCTAAATTAAGTTCAGGACAACTTGATATGGAATAGATAAGTAAGCAGGTAGGTAGGTTGATTGAGAGATAAAGTTTCCCTTTCCTAGTCATTGAACTCTAAATGCTGGTGCCAACTTGCTCACTGTAGGTGGAATTGGTTTCTGGTCTGAATAATACAGAAACCATTCCATATTTTGCCACCACTGTTGATTTGGGAGAAAAACAACTGATATACAGGGTATTGAGAATTAGTGTACTTGTGTTAGAGAGTATAGACCAAAGAGAAAGGTAGAATCCACTAATACTTGTACATCGTGTTTTCTGGATTTGCTGTATCTGTCTTGAAAAGACTGCTCTATTGAACAGAGAAGCAATTAGGAGGTTGTTTATTTGGTGTATTAGGATTTTTTCAATGTACATACTGAAAAGTATTAGGTTCTGTGATACACCACATAATATTTTCAAAAACAAAAGGAGTATACTTAGGCTCCTATCTTGATATATTTGGTGTATGTAAAGTACCAATCTAAACTCCTTAGCCAATTATACTTTAAAAGATAATATTTTGATTTTTCTAGTACCTAGCTCGATGTTCTCGAAACTGAATCCATTATCATTCTTTTATTCTTTCCTTTTCTCCTTCACACTCCTTTAATAGGGTGTCTGGGTTCTGGGTTAATTAGACATAATACATGAAGATTATATAGACAAAAATCAATTATTCCATTCTTCAGGGTGTAATTTTAACTTAAAAATCTTTTTGTGACAAATTACATAGCCATTATAGTTACATATGAATTATTAGCACAAAGATCCCTGGCCCTTCCATTTCTTAGAGATTATAATCCTCAAGAATTTAATTCAAGTAGGATTACCTACTAAGAAATGATCTCACCCAGTAGCCTATCCTTAATTTGGTGTAAGACCCCATCATAAATGAAATGATTTCAAGAGTTTTAAGAAATCTCTACATTTAGTTAATTAGATATATTATCTATTTTAGAAAATATATATATTCTAGTATACATGAATGATTACATGTGGTGTCCTTTTTCTAATAAAAATATTGGGACACTTGGGAGGGAAGTTATAATCAGAATCTGAGATATTAGCATTTCAGAGGCATTTCTTTGGTTACCTGACTACAAGCAGAAATTTTAGTGTATGCTATCTTATATCCAGAAGAATCTATAGCAAATAGTGACTATAATAGACAGTAGAAGAATAAAAGCAGTTAAATGTATATTTTAAAGGCAGACAGAAAACATTTAAAATCTATTTCTTACTAGATTTCAAAGGATATTTCAATTCTAAAACTTTATCTGCTTTTATGAACAGAATTTTTAACCTCGCCAGACTACTATTTATGTGAAGAGGGCAAACATTTCAGGGAATTTGAAAATATCTCAGGAAGAAACACATGGTTTTCATACTTCTAATCGTTACCAGTTTATAGCATGATTTTAAAAGTTGAAGTCATAAGCTATTGCTTCACTAAACTTTAAAGTTTTTTATATATGTATATGTATATATATATATATATATACACACACACACACACACACACACACTATATATATATATGTATATGTGGAAAGAGCAATACTTTACTCACAGGCAAACTGAAGTACAGCTTTCCTACTAACAATACTTCCAAACGTGTTGGCTGCCAAACACTGATAATGGCCAGAATCCTTTGTTTCACTTGGATTGCTTATAATGAAGGCCCCATCTATCAAACTGTAGCGATAATCACTTTCCAAATCTATTTCTGTTCCATTTTGAAGCCATCTTAGGAAAAATCAGAAGACAAATACATAAAAATTACTTGAGACATTGTAATACTCCCTGGGAGTGTCAGAATCTCACTGAAAGGAATTTTTAAGACTTAAGAAAAATGATTAACAGTGAATTTCTACCTGTAATTGGGAACTGGGTTGCCACGAGCTTCACAATTCAGTGCTAGTTTCTTTTCATCAGAATCAGTCGGGAAAATTATATCATCTGGTTCTTGCACAAACACTGGCCCGTATTCCACACTTTCTGTAAGGACCAAAAGTAAACACTTAAAATTTCTCGAAATATCAAGACATTTTTTCTCCACTATGTTCCTACTCAAAATTCTTGCACTTTTCTCATAATAAACAGGCATATTACCAAAGAAAGATATAGCTAGCCAATTACATTGTTTGAGAAAATTGCGGAGACCTAAGTGGATTTTTTCTGTCATTGACCAAGACTGCTTTTAAAAATATGATATATGAAATGAAAAAACACATCTCAAACATAGATGTTGTACATTTTAAAATATATATCTTTGAATTCACCAAAAGTGGAGCAAAGGAGAATAATATTAAACAAAAACATTATTTTAAAAAAACCCAAAAGTTTATAAAAGTCTTAGAATGTTAAAAATAATATGTGATAAAGGAAAATCATGAACTAATATAGTGTTACTACTTGGGTGCTACAGACATGAAAATGTTGGTCCTCATGCATTTTTCACATATTCCTTTCTTCACTCATTCAATCAAGGACTTTTAGTGTTTAATGATGCTGGATTGTAAGGGGAAAATGATGTAATGCAAGTACACACATTCTCATGGAATAAATGAGACATGTCCTCAAAATAAGTCAAATAATTGAATAAAGATGACAAAACTGTATACAATTAAATGTTTACCAGCTGGTAGATAAGTAAATAAGGAAATCAGAAGAGAAGAGGCATAAAAAGGAAGGCAGCTTTTTCCTTAGCTACAACCAAAATAATTTACATGAAAATGTATTATTCTATACCAAATTATATTGCTGTTACTTAAAGTTTTATTTTAAAATAGAAAACTAAGTGATTTGATAAATAAATAAAGAGGAAATTATTGTCAAAATATTATACTGCATGTTGTTGCATCATAATGAATTTTTTAAAATTCAGAAAAGCACATGAAACCTTGTCAAAATCTCAGAATTAAACTGCACAATCAAGTCATGAAAAAAGAACTCTTTCTGTTATTTACTCATTAAAATATAATTATTTACATTAATATTATAAATATCTATGATACATAAGATTAACTTTTAATAAATATATCTTATATTTTTATATATATTTTAAAATTCTTGAGCTTTAGAGTAAGACACTTGAGTTTAAATCCTAGTACCATCATTTTCTAGCCTTGAGCCAACTAATTTTATCCTTTGCTGCTTCATTTATTAATTGTGGATAATAATGTCTCCTTACAATATTATGATGAATATTGATCAACCTTTGTAAATACTTAGTATGTCACAAGTACTCAGTAAATTATAATTAACAAGAATAATAACTAAAGTTTACTTGTGTTATAATTACTATATGTCAGACATTATACTGAATAATTTATATGCAATATGTCATGTAACACTCATAACAACAATGTGACTAGAATTAATTTCCTCATTTTATTTTTATTTCTTTTATAGAGCAGTGATTTTTAATTTTTCTTTTTAGCAGTAGTGCCTTTTATATTTTAATTAATTTTTATTGCAATATTGTTGATTTACAACGTTATGTTAGTTTCAGGTGTACAGCAGAGTGAGTCAGTTATACATATACATATATCCACTTTTTTTTAGATTTTTTTTTTTCCCATATAAGCCATTACAGAGTATTGAGTAGAATTCCCCGTGCTATATGGTAGGTTTTTCTTAGTTATCTATTTAATGTCCCCATTTTGTAGAAGACAAAACTGAGGCTGAAATCAATTAAGTAAATTTGTATAGTAAATAAATGATAATTTGGGGACACAGATCCAGGGCTTTGGAATAAAGAACCTGATTACCACTATCACTACTACTACTATTACTATTATTTATAATAATAATTATTATTATTATACATTTAAACAACATTTACAAATACTTTCATATATTATTATTTAATTATCTGAGCTGAGTTTTATAATTATTTGTAATTCAAAGATGAAAACGCTGAGGTCGGGGGGGAGCGAGAAGATGGCGGAAGAGTAAGACGCGGGGATCACTCTTCCTCCTCACAGATACATCAGAAATACATCTACACGTGGAACTTCTCCTATAGAACACCCACCGAACGCTGGCAGAAGACCTCAGACCTCCCAAAAGGCAAGAAACTCCCCACGTACCTGGGTAGGGCAAAAGAAAAAAGAATAAACAGAGACAAAAGAATAGGGACGGGACTTGCACCAGTGGGAGGGAGCCGTAAAGGAGGAAAGCTTCCCACACACTAGAAGCCCCTTCGCGGGCGGAGACTGCGGGTGGCGGAGGGGGAAGCTTCAGAGCCGCGGAGGAGAGCACAGCAACAGGGTGGGGAGGGCAAAGCGGAGAGATTCCCGCACGGAGGATCGGTGCCGATCAGAACTCACCAGCCCGAGAAGCTTGTCTGCTCACCCGCCGCTGCGGGCGGGGCTGGGAACTGAGCCTCCTCGGGCGGATCCCAGGGAAAGGTCTGGAGTTGGCAGAGTGAAAACAGCCTGAAGGGGTTAGCGCACCAGGGCTGGCCGGGAGGGAGTTCGGGAGAAGTCTGGAGCTGCCGAAGAGGCAAGAGACCTTTTCTTCCCTCTTTACCTCCTGCTGTGCGAGGAGAGGGGTTTAAGCGCGCCGCTTAAAGGAGCTCCAGAAACGGGCGCGGAGCTGCCGAAGAGACAAGAGACTTTTTCTTGCCTCTTCGCTTCCTGGGGTGTGAGGAAAGGGAATTAAAGGCACCACATAAAGGAGCTCCAGAAACGGGCGCGAGCTGCGGCTGTCGGCACGGACAACAGAGATGGGTGTGGGACGCTAGGGTTGCTACTGCCGCCACCAAGAGGCCTGTGTGCGAGCACAGGTCACTCTCCACACCGCCCCCCTCCCCGGGAGCCCGCCAGTGCCGGGGTCCCGGGATCCTGGGACTGCTTCCCCGGGAAAACGCGCGGCGCACCTCGGGCCAGTGCAGCGTCACGCCGGCCTCTGCCGCCGAGGTCTCGCCCCACATCCGTGCCCCTCCCCCAACCCCCGCCTGAGTGAGCCAGAGACCACGAATCAGCTGCTCCGTTAACGCTGCTCCTTTGACCCCGCCCTCTCTGAGCGAAGGGCAGACGCCCTTGGACGACCTGCACGCAGAGGCGGGGCCAGGTCCAGGGCTGAGCCCCAGGAGCTGTGCGAACAAAGAGAGGGGGTGGTCCCTCCCAGCAGCCTCAGAAAGAGCGGGTTAAAGCTCCACAGTCAGCTTGAAGTGCCCTGCATCTGTGGAAAACCTGAATAGACAGCGAAATATCCCAGGTTGAGGAAGTGGACTTTGGGAGCAAGATATACTATTATTTTCCCCTTTTTTCTTTTTCTGAGTGTGTATGTGGGTGCTGCTGTGTGAGATTTTGTCTGTGTAGCTTTGTTTTCACCATTTGTCCTGGGGTTAGACCGACCTTTTTTTTTTTCTTTTTCTTTAATAGAAATTTTTCTTCTTAATAATTATTTTGTTATTTTAATAACTGTATTTTACCCTACTTTATTTTGTCTTCTCCCCTTTCTTTCTTCCTTTCTTCCCTCCTTTCTTTCCTATTTCCCTCCTTCCTTCCTTCCTCCCTTCCTTCCTTTATTCCCTCCTTCCTTCCTCCCTTCCTTTCTTCCTCCCTCCCTTCCTTTCTTTATTCCCTCCTTCCTTCCTCCCTTCCTTTCTTTATTCCCTCTTTCCTCCCTTCCTTTCTTCCTCCCTCCCTTCCGTTCTTTATTCCCTCCTTCCTTCCTCCCTCCCTTCCTTTCTTTATTCCCTCCTTCCTTCCTCCCTTCCTTTCTTCCTCCCTCCCTTCCTTTCTTTATTCCCTCCTTCCTTCCTCCCTTCCTTTCTTCCTCCCCCCCTTCCTTTCTTTATTCCCTCCTTCCTTCCTCCCTTCCTTTCTTCCTCCCTCCCTTCCTTTCCTTATTCCCTCCTTCCTTCCTCCCTTCCTTTCTTCCTCCCTCCCTTCCTTTCCTTATTCCCTCCTTCCTTCCTCCCTTCCTTTCTTCCTCCCTCCCTTCCTTTCTTCCTTCCTTCCCTCCCTTCCTCCTTTCTTCCTTCCTTTCTTGACTTTCTATTTTTTTCTCTCTTTTGTTTTGAGCCATGTGGATTAAAGGCTCTTGGCACTCCAGCCAGGTGTCAAGGCTGTGTCTCTGAGGTGGGAGAACCAACCTCAGGACACTGGTCCACAAGAGACCTCTCAGCTCCACGTAATATCAAACGGCGAAAATCTCCCCGAGATCTCCATCTCAACACCAAGACCCAGATTCACTCAAGGACCAGCAACGAACAGTGCTGGACACCCTATACCCAACAAAGAGCGAGACAGGTCTACAGCCCCATCCATTAGCAGAGAGGCTGCCTAGAATCACAGTAAGGCTACCGACATCCCCATACACGCCCCCAGACGTGGACCTGCCCACCAGGGAGACGGGATTCAGCCTCATCCACCAGAACAGGGGAACTGGTCCCACCAACCAGGAAACCTGCTCAACGAACAGAACCAACCTCAGCCACTGGGGACAGCCACCAAAAATAGATAGAAATACGAACCTGCAGCCTGCAAAAGGGAGACCCCAAACACAGTAAGAAAAGCAAAATGAGAAGACAGAAAAACACACAGCAGATGAAGGAACAAGATAAAAACACACCAGACCTAACAGATGAAGAGGTAATAGCCAATCTACCTGAAAGAGAATTTAGAATAATGATGGTGAAGATGATGCAAAATCTTGGAAATAGAATAGACAAATTGCAAGAATCAGTTAACAAGGACCTAGAAGAAATAAAGAGGAAGCAAGTAACGATGAGCAACACAATAAATGAAATGAAAAATACTCTAGACGGGATCAGTAGCAGAATAACGGAGGCAGAAGGACGGATAAGTGACCTGGAAGATAAAATAGTGGAAATAACTACTGCAGAGCAGAAGAAAGAAAAAAGAATGAAAAGAACTGAGGACAGTCTCAGAGATCTCTGGGACAACATTAAACGCACCAACATTCGAATCATAGGGGTCCCAGAAGAAGAAGAGAAAAAGAAAGGGACTGAGAAAATATTTGAAGAGATTATAGTTGAAAACTTCCCTAATATAGGAAAGGAAATAGTCAACCAAGTCCAGGAAGCACAGAGAGTCCCATACAGGATAAACCCAAGGATAAACATGCCGAGACACATAATAATCAAACTGTCAAAAATTAAATACAAAGAAAACATATTAAAAGCAGCAAGGGAAAAACAACAAATAACACACAAGGGAATCCCCATAAGGCTAACATCTGATCTTTCAGCAGAAACTCTACAAGCCAGAAGGGAGTGGCAGGACATATTTAAAGTGATGAAGGAAAAAAACCTACAACCAAGATTACTCTACCCAGCAAGGATCTCATTCAGATTTGATGGAGAAATTAAAACCTTTACAGACAAGCAAAAGCTGAGAGAGTTCAGCACCACCAAACCAGCTTTACAACAAATGCTAAAGGAACTTCTCTAAGCAAGAAACATAAGAGAAGGAAAAGACCTACAAGAACAACCCGAAACAATTAAGTAAATGGTAATAGGAATGCACATATCAATAATTACCTTAAATGTAAATGGATTAAATGCTCCCACCAAAAGACACAGACTGGCTGAATGGATACAAAAACAGGACCCATATATATGCTGTCTACAAGAGACCCACTTCACACCTAGGGACACTTACAGGCTGAAAGTGAGGGTATGGAAAAAGATATTCCATGCAAATGGAAATCAGAAGAAAGCTGGAGTAGCAATTCTCATATCAGACAAAAGAGACTTTAAAATAAAAACTATTACAAGAGACAAAGAAGGACACTATATAATGATCAAGGGATCGATCCATGAAGAAGATATAACAATTGTAAATATTTATGCACCTATCATAGGCGCACCTCAATACATAAGGCAAATATTAACAACCATAAAAGGGAAAATCGACAGTAACACAATCATAGTAGGGGACTTTAACACCCCACTTTCACCAATGGACAGATCATCCAAAATGAAAATAAATAAGGAAACACAAGCTTTAAATGATACATTATACAAGATGGATTTACTTGATATTTATAGGACATTCCATCCAAAAACAACAGAATACACATTTTTCTCAAGTGCCCATGGAATATTCTCCAGGATAGATCATATCTCGGGTCACAAATCTAGCCTTGGCAAATTTAAGAAAATTGAAATCGTATCAAGTATCTTTTCTGACCACAACGCTATGAGACTAGATATCAATTACAGGAAAAGATCTGTAAAAAATAGAAACACATGGAGGCTAAACAATACACTACTTAATAACGAAGTGATCACTGAAGAAATCAAAGAGGAAATCACAAAGTACTTAGAAACAAATGAGAATGGAGACACGACGACCCAAAACCTATGGGATACAGCAAAAGCAGTTCTAAGAGGGAAGTTTATAGCAATACAATCATACCTTAAGAAACAGGAAGCATCTCGAATAAACAACTTAACTTTGCACCTAAAGCAATTAGAGAAGGAAGAACAAAAAAACCCCAAATTTAGCAGAAGGAAAGAAATCATAAAGATCAGATCAGAAATTAATGAAAAAGAAATGAAGGAAACAATAGCAAAGATCAATAAAACGAAAAGCTGGTTCTTTGAGAAGATAAATAAAATTGATAAACCATTAGCCAGACGCATCAAGAAAAAAAGGGAGAAGACTCAAATCAATAGAATTAGAAATGAAAAAGGAGATGTAACAACTGACTGCAGAAATACAAAAGATTATTAGAGATTACTACAAGCAAACTGTTTGCCAATAAAATGGACAACCTGGAAGAAATGGACAAATTCTTAGAAATGCACAACCTGCCAAGACTGAACGAGGAAGAAATAGAAAATATGAACAGACCAATCAAAAGCACTGAAATTGAAACTGTGATTAAAAATCTTCCAACACACAAAAGCCCAGGACCAGATGGCTTCACAGGTGAATTCTATCAAACATTTAGAGAAGAGCTAACACCTATCCTTCTCAAACTCCTCCAAAAGATAGCAGAGGTAGGAACACTCCCAAACTCATTCTACGAGGCTACCATCACCCTGATACCAAAGCCAGACAAAGACATCACAAAGAAAGAAAACTACAGGCCAATATCACTGATGAACATAGATGCAAAAATCCTCAACAAAATACTAGCAAACAGAATCCAACAGCACAGTAAAAGGATCATACACCATGATCAAGTGGGGTTTATTCCAGGAATGCAAGGATTCTTCAATATACGCAAATCAATCAACGTGATACACCATATCAACAAACTGAAGGAGAAAAACCATATGATCATCTCAATAGATGCAGAGAAAGCTTTTGACAAAATTCAACACCCATTTATGATAAAAATCCTGCAGAAAGTAGGCATAGAGGGAACTTTCCTCAATATAATAAAGGCAATATATGACAAACCAACAGCCAGCATTGTTCTCAATGGTGAAAAACTGAAACCATTTCCACTAAGATCAGGAACAAGACAAGGTTGCCCACTCTCACCACTCTTATACAACCTAGTTTTGGAAGTTCTAGCCACAGCAATTAGAGAAAATAAAGAAATAAAAGGAATCCAAATAAGAAAAGAAGAAGTAAAGCTGTCACTGTTTGCAGATGACATGATACTATACATAGAGAATCCTAAGGATGCTACCAGAAAACTACTAGAGCTAATCAATGAATTTGGTAAAGTAGCAGGATACAAAATTAATGCACAGAAATCTCTGGCATTCTTATACACTAATGATGAAAAATCTGAGAATGAAATTAAGAAAACACTCCCATTTACCATTGCAACAAAAAGAATAAAATATCTAGGAATAAACCTACTTAAAGAGACAAAAGACTTGTATGCAGAAAACTATAAGACACTGATGAAAGAAATTAAAGATGATACACATAGGTGGAGAAATATACCATGTTCTTGGATTGGAAGAATCAACATTGTGAAAATGACTCTACTACCCAAAGCAATCTACAGATTCAATGCAATCCCTATCAAATTACCACTGGCATTTTTTACAGAACTAGAAAAAAGAATTTCACAATTTGTATGGAAACACAAAAGACCCTGAATAGCCAAAGCAATCTTGACTACGAAAAATGAAGCTGGAGGAATCAGGCTCCCTGACTTCAGACTCTACTACAAATCTACAGTAATCAAGACAGTATGGTACTGGCACAAAAACAGAAATATAGATCAATGGAACAGGATAGAAAGCCCAGAGATAAACCCACACACATATGGTCACCTTATCTTTGATAAAGGAGGCAAGAATATACATTGGAGAAAAGACAGCCTCTTCAATAAGTGGTGCTGGGAAAACTGGACAGCTACCTGTAGAAGTATGAAATTAGAACACTCCCTAACACCACACACAAAAATAAACTCAAAATGGGTTAAAGACCTAAATGTAAGGCCAGACACTATCAAACTCTTAGAGGAAAACATAGGCAGAACACTCTATGACATAAATCACAGCAAGATCCTTTTTGACCCATCTCCTAGAGAAATGGAAATAAAAACAAAATTAAACAAATGGGATCTAATGAAACTTAAAAGCTTTTGCACAGCAAAGGATACCATAAACAAGACCAAAAGACAACCCTCAGAATGGGAGAAGATATTTTCAAATGAAGCAACTGACAAAGGATTAATATCCAAAATTTATAAGCAACTCATGCAGTTCAATAACAAGAAAACAAACAACCCAATCCAAAAATGGGCAGAAAAACTAAATAGACATTTCTCTAAAGAAGATTTACAGATTGCCAACAAACACATGAAAGAATGCTCAACATAATTAATCATTAGAGAAATGCAAATCAAAACTACAATGAGATATCATCTCACACTGGCCAGATTGGCCATCATCAAAAACTCTAGAAACAATAAATGCTGGAGAGGGTGTGGAGAAAAGGGAACACTCTTGCACTGTTGGTGGGAATGTAAAATGATACAGCCACTATGGAGAACAGTATGGAGGTTCCTTAAAAAACTACAAATAGAACTACCATATGACCCAGCATTCCCACTACTGGGCCTATACCCTGAGAAAACCATGATTCAAAAAGAGTCATGTACCAAAATGTTTATTGCAGCTCTATTTACAATAGCCAGGACATGGAAGCAACCTAAGTGTCCATCAACAGATGAATGGATAAAGAAGATGTGGCACATATATACAATGGAATATTACTCAGCCATAAAAAGAAATGAAACTGAGTTATTTGTAATGAGGTGGATAGACCTGGAATCTGTCATACAGAGTGAAGTAAGTCAGAAGGATAAAAACAAATACCGTATGCTAACACATATATATGGAATCTAAGAAAAAAAATGTCATGAAGAGATTAGTGGTAGGACAGGAAAAAAACACAGACCTACTAGACCATGGACTTGAGGATATGGGGAGGGGGAAGGGTAAGCTGTGACGATGTGAGAGAGTGGCAGGGACATATACACACTACCAAAAGTAAATTAGATAGCTAGTGGGAAGCTGCCGCATAGCACAGGGAGTTCACTTCTGTGCTTTGTGACCACCTAGAGGGGTGGGATAGGGAGGGTGGGAGGGAGGGTGACACAAGAGGGAAGAGTTATGGGAACATATGTATATGTATAACTGATTCACTTTGTTGTAAAGGAGAAACTAACACACTATTATAAAACAGTTATACTCAAATAAAGATGTTAAAAAAAACAAACAAACAACCAAAAAAAAAAACCGCTGAGGTCCTGAGAAGAGACTTCCACAAAATTAGCCACATAGTAAATAGTTGATTTTAACTAAGTTTCTATGGTTCCAAATCTTATATTCTGAAAATTGTCAAAACAGGACAAGAGAAATGAAGGCTTCCCAGACTGGGGAAAAGCAGAGAGTTAAGATCTGCTAAAACACAGACTGGAAAATAAGGGGCTAGTCTGAAAAACATGTATTCTGACTGCCTCTACTCTGTTAGATATCTTTGTTCATTGTCACTTCGAAAGCATCTTAGTGACTCAGTGAGCCCTCTCTTCTTCCTCTTTCTCTTGGTTTTCTCTTGGAAATAAAGTTCATTGTAAGGGGTGGAAGAGCCTGGGTCTATGTAGAGCTTTCCAGTCCCCAGCAAAGAATAATCAAAGATGATTCTATCTCTTAAGGGATTCATTTTTAAAATTCCATACCAGCTAGGTATTATTATAGACAAACTCAGACAGACTATTTGATACATACACCTGTAGTAGTAGACTCCATCTATTGATAAAAATGATGCATTGCAGGACACCTTAAGATGGCAGAGGAGTAAGATGTAGAGATCACCTTCCTCCCTACAAATACATCAAAAATACATCTACATGTGGAACAACTACTACAGAACACCTACTAAATGCTGGCAAAAGACCTCAGACTTCCCAAAAGGCAAGAAAATCCCCACGTACCTGGGTAGGGAAAAAGGAAAAATAGAGACAAAAGAAAAGGGGTGGGACCTGCACCTCGAGGAGGGAGCTGTGAAGGAGGGAAAGTTTCCACATATTAGGAAGCCCCTTCACTGGCAGAGACAGGGGTGGGTGTTGGGGAAGCTTCAGAGCCATGGAGGAGAGTGCAGCAACAGGGGTGCAGAGGACAAAGCAGAGAGATTCCTGCACAGAGGATAGGTGCCAACCAGAACTCACCAGCCTGAGAGGCTTGTCTGCTCACCCGCCAGAGTGAGTGGGGGCTGGGAGCTGAGGCTTGGGCTTCAGAGGTCAGATCCCAGGGAGAGGACTGGGGTTGGATGTGGGAACACAGCCTGAAGTGAGTTAGTGCTCCACAGCTAGCCAGGAGGGAGTCCTGGAAAAACTCTGGACCTGCCTAAGAGACAAGAGACCATTGTTTCAGGTTGAGCAAGGAGAGGGGATTCCTTCCCTGTCTGCCCACAGAAGGCAGGGGACCACCTAAATGAGCGCCAGAGACAGAAGTGAGCCACGGCTATCAACTCAGACAACAGAGAAGGGCATGAAACGCTAATGCTGCTGCTGAAGCCACCAAGAATCCTGGGTGCAAGCACAGGTAACTATCTACAACCCCCCAGGAGCCCGTGCAGCCCACCATTGGCAGAGTCCTGTGATCCAGGGACAACTTCCCTGGGAGAACACATGGCATGCCTTAGGCTGTTGCAATGTTACGACGGCCTCTGCTGCTGCAGTCTCACCCTACATTCCAATTTTAACTACCGTACGCCTCCCTCCCTATGGCCTGAATTAGCAATAGCACCCTAATCAGCCTCTGCTTTAACCGTGTCCTGTCTGAGCAGGAACAGAAGCCTGGGGGCAAGCTACATGCAGAGATGGGGCCAAAACCAAATCTGAATCCCAGGGGCTGTGTGAACAAGGAAGAGAAAGGGAAATTTCTCTGTGCAGCCTCAAAAGCAGCAGATTAAATCTTCACAATCAATTTGATATACCCTGCATCTGTGGAATACCTGAATAGACAACAAATCAACCCAAAATTAAGGCAGTGGACTTTGGGAGCAACTGTAGACTTGGGGTTTGCTGTCTGTGACTGACTTGTTTTTCATTTTTATGTTTATCTTAGTATAGATTTTAGTGCTTTTTATCACTGGTAGATTTGTGCTTTGGTTTGGTTGCTCTCTTCTTTTTTTCTTAATACTTTTCTACTTTTTTATTTTAATAATTTTTTTATTTTTAAATTTTAATTATTTTATTTTATTTCTCTTTCATTTTTTCTCACTTTTCTTCTGGGCTGTGTATCTGATAGGGTCTTGGTGCTCTGGCATGGTGTCAAGCCTGAGCCTCTGAGGTGGGAGAGCTGACTTCAGAACGTTGGACCACCAGAGACCTCCCAGCCTCACATAATATAAATTGGTGAGAGCCCTCCCAGAGACCTCTGTCTCAACACTAACACCCAAAGGCCAGCAAGGTCCAGTCCTGGAAGCCCCATGCCAAACAACTAGCAAGACAGGAACACAACCCCACCCATTAGAATAAAGGCTGCCTAAAGTCATACTGAGTTCACAGACACCCCAAAACACACTCCCGAATGCAGCCCTGCCCACCAGAAAGACAAGATCCACCTCCACCTACCAGAACACAGGCACCAGTTCTCTCCATGAGGAAGCCTACACAAACCACTGAACCAACCTTATCCACTGGAGCAGACACCAAAAACAATGGGACTAAGAACCTGCAGCCTGCGAAAAAGAGACCACAAACACAGTAAGTTAAGCAAAATGAGAAGATAGAGAAACACACAGCAGATCAAGGAGCAAGGTAAAAACCCACCAGACCAAACAAAGGAAGAGGAAATAGGCAGTCTGCCTGAAAAAGAATTCAGAATAATGATAGTAAAGATGATCCAAAATCTTGGAAATAGAATGGAGAAAATACAAGAAATGTTTAACAAGGACATAGAAGAACTAAAGAGCAAAGAAACAATGATGGACAACACAATGAATGCAATTAAAAATTCTCTAGAAGGAATCAATAGCAGAATAACTGAGGCAGAAGAAAGGATAAGTGACCTGGAAGATAAGGAGATAACTACCACAGAGCAGAATAAAGAAAAAAGAATGAGAAGAATTAATGACAGTCTCAAAGACTTCTGGGACAACATTACATGCATCAACATTCGAATTATAGGGGTCCCAGAAAAGAAGAGAAAAAGAAACGGTCTGAAAAAATATTTGAAGAGATTATAGTTAAAATCTTCCCTAACATGGGAAAGGAAATAGTCAAGTCCAGGAAGCACAGAGAGTCCCACACAGGATAAATCTAAGGAGAAACACGCCAAGACACATATTACTCAAACTATCAAAAATTAAATACAAAGAAAAAAATATTAAAAGCAGCAAGGGAAAAAGAAAAAAAACAACAAACAAGGGAATCCTCATAAGGTTAACAGCGGATCTTTCAGCAGAAACTCTGCAAGCCAGAAGAGAGCAACAGGACATATTTAAAGTGATGAAAGGAAAAAACCTACAACCAAGATTACTCTACCCAGCAACGATCTTATTCAGATTAGACACAGAAATTAAAATCTTTACAGACAAACAAAAGTTAAGAGAATTCAGAAACACCAAATGAGCTTTACAACAAATGCTAAAGGAACTTATCTAGGCAGGAAACACCAGAGAAGGAAAAGACCTACAAAAACAAACCAAAACAATTAAGAAAATGGTAATAGAAGCATACATATTGCTAATTACCTTAAATGTAAATGAATTAAACACTCCAACCAAAAGACAGAGACTGGCGGAATGAATACATAAACAAGACCTGTATATATGCTGTCAACAAGAGACCCATTTCAGACCGAGGGACACATACAGACTGAAAGTGAGGGGATGGAAAAAGATATTCCCTGCAAATGGAAATCAAAAGAAATCTGGAATAGCAACTCTCATAACAGAGAAAATAGACTTTAAAACAAAGACTATTACAAGAGACAAAGAGGACACTACATAATGATCAAGGGATTGATCCAAGAAGATGATATAACAATTGTAAATATTTATGCACCCAACATGGGAGCACCTCAATACATAAGGCAAATGCTAACAGCCATAAAAGAGGAAATCGACAGTAACACAATCATAGTAGGGGAATTAAACACCCCACTTTCACCAATGGACCAATCATACAAAATGAAAATAAATAAGGAAACACAAGCTTTAAATGACACATTAAACAAGATGGGCTTAATTGATATTTATAGGACATTCCATCCAAAAACAACAGAATACACTTCTCAAGTGCTCATGGAACATACTCCAGGATAGATCATATCTTGGGTCACAAATCAAGCTTTGGTAAATTTAAGAAAATTGAAATCGTATCAAGTATCTTTTCCTACCACAATGCTATGAGACTAGATATCAATTACAGGAAAAACTGTAAAAAATATAAACACATGGAGGCTAAAAAAACACTACTAAAGATCACTGAAGAAATCAAAGAGGGAATCAAAAAATACCTAGAAACAAATGACAATGAAAACATGATGACCCATAACCTATGGGATGCAGCAAAAACAGTTCTAAGAGAGAAATTTATAGCAATACAATCCTACCTCAAGAAACAAGAAAAATCTCAAATAAACAACTTAACCTTACACCTAAAGCAATTAGAGAAAGAAGAACAAACAAACAAACAAACAAAACCCAGAGTTAGCAGAAAGAAAGAAATCATAAAGATCAGATCAGAAAGAAATGAAAAAGAAATGAAGGAAACAAGAGCAAATTTCAAAAAAAAAAAAACTAAACCTGGTTATTTGAGAAAATAAACAAAATTGATAAACCACTAGCCAGAGTCATCAAGAAAAAACGGGTGAAGACTCAAATCAACAGAATTAGAAATGAAAAAGGAGAAGTAACAACTGACACTGCAGAAATGCAAAGAATCATGAGAGACTACTACATGCAACTATATGCCAATAAAATGGACAACCTGGAAGAAATGGACAAATTCTTAGAAAAGCACAACCTTCCAAGACTGAATGAGGAAAAAAGAGAAAATATAAACAGACCAATCACAAGCACTAAAATTGAAACTGTGATTAAAAATCTTCCAACAAACAAAAGCCCAGGACCAGATGGCTTCACAGGTGAATTCTATGAAAAATTTAGAGAAGAGCTAACACCTATCCTTCTCAAACTCTTACAAAATATAGCAGAGGGAGGAACACTCCCAAACTGATTCTACAAGGCCATAATTACCCTGATACCAAAACCAGACAAAGATGTCATAAAAAAAGAAAATTACAGACCAATATCACTGATGAACATAGATGGAAAAATTCTCAACAAAATACCAACAAGCAGAATCCAACAGCACATTAAAAGGATCATACACCATGATCAAGTAGGGTTTATCCCAGGAACTCAAGGATTCTTCAATATATGCAGATCAGTCAATGTAATACACCATATTAACAAACTGAAGGAGAAAAACCATATGATCATCTCAATAGATGCAGAGAAGGCTTTTGACAAAATTCAACACCCATTTATGATAAAAACTCTCCAGAAGTCGGCATAGAGGGAACTTACCTCAACATAATAAAGGCTATATATGACAAACCTACAGCCAACATTGTTCTCAATGGTGAAAAACTGAAACCATTTCCTCTAAAATCAGGAATAAAACAAGGATGCTCACTCTTACCACTATCATTTAACATAGTTTTGGAAGTTTTAAACACAGCAATCAGAGTAGAAAACGTTGATTTGCAAATGTTGAACCATCCTTGTGTCCCTGGGATAAATCTGACTTGATCATGGTGTATGATCCTTTTTAGATATTATCATATTCAGTTTGCTAATATTTTGTTGAGTATTTTTGTATGTATATTCATCAAACATATTGACCTATAATTTTCTTTTTTTGTAGTGTTATTATCTGGTCTTGGCATCAGGGTTGTTGTAACCTCATATGATGAATTTTGGAGTGTTCCATCCCCTTCAGCTTTGGGAATAGTTTGAGAAGGATAGGTATTAGTTCCTCTTTATGTGTCTTGTAGAATTCCCCTGTGAAACCATCCAGTCCTTGATGGGCTTTGTTTGCTGGGAGTTTTTTAATTACAAATTCAATTTCAATATTAGTGATCAGTCTGTTCAAATAGTCTGATTTTCTTGATTCTGTCTTGGCAGTTTGTATCTTTCTAAAAATTTGTTCATTTCTTCTAGGTTGTCCAATTTGTGGACATATAACTGTTCATAGCATTCTCTTATGGTTTTTTTTTTTTATCCTGTGATATCATTTGTCATTTCTCATCTTTCATTTCTATTTTATTTATTTAGGTCAGAGATCTCTTCAATTGCTTTCATTTTATAAAATTTATTTTTATTTTTCCTTTTCTATTTGGGTGATTTTCATTATTCCATCTTCCAGATAACTTATTTGTTATTCTGTATCACTTAGTCTGCTATTCATTCCTTCTAAGGTGTTTTGTATTTCATATACTGAATTATTTATTTTTGATTGGGTCTTTTTTATATTTTCTAGTTCCTTGTTAAAATATTCAGTGTTTAGATCAATTATTTTTCCTAATTCATTTAACATTTTATTACCAATACTTTGAATTCTTTAACTGATAAATTATTTCTGTTTATTTGTTTACAGGGGTACTTTCTTGTTCTTTCAATTCAGAATAGTTCCTCTATCTTTTCATTTTATGTAATTTTCTCTCTCTATGAATTTAGGTGAAATAATTACATACTACAGTCTTGAAGTGGTGTTCTTATGTGGGAATCCCCCTATGCAGACTGTGTATGCCTAATGCCTTTGGTAGAATGGTTGGATCTGAAGTGGACGCCAGTCACGTCTTTCCTCAAGGTGTGCTGGTAGCTGGTAGCTTTCACCTTGGTAGGGGGTGGGGCTGGAGATGGAGGAGCTAAATGTGGCACTGAGTATGAGGCAGGACTTCCTCTCTGATCAGTGGCTATCACCACACTGTCAGGGGTAGAGTCTGATCCCAAGTTACTGGAGCAGAAGCCCTGAGGATCAGGCTCAAAGTGGCTCCATTTCCTTAGTGTGTATTTTTCTCTCTCCCCATACCAGGACCCTTGCCAGAAGAGGGGAGTGCTGACGCAAGTGGGGTCCATGTGCAAACAGAGGTCCCTGTGCTGCCTGTGTAGGCGAATGTGGCTCTGCTCAGATGCAACCTTGTGTTCAAGTTCCCTTTGTCTCTCACAGCCAATCATTGCCCCCTGCCTCTGTTTCTCCCATCACCTTCTCACTGTTGTGGAGTCGCTTCACAGGGCTGGTAGAACCCACATGGACTCTCAGCACATGTTGGGAGATTAGCTGTGGTGGAGCAGTCACTGTCAGAGATCTAGGCAGCTTTTGGGACACTGTCTGAGGAAGTGACTATGATGGCTGCTGCCACCATCCTTGGGCTCTGCCCTGGGACAAGATAGCTTCTGCATCCCATGATAGAGTCCTTTCCCCAGTCAAGCTGCTCCAGATCCAGCACTGCACTGTGCCATGGAGTGAGTGGGACCAGAGTGTTTGCTTGACTTGGGCTTTGGTATGCACCATGAGGTGGTCGGTCATGGAAAACCTGCAGCCACTAGAGCAGGACCCTCTCTGCTCTGCCTTGGGGGCTAGTTAGAGTGTGCACACGCCTCACAAGTGGAGTGCAGGTTTTTCCTGACATTCTGTCTGATCCAGAGGTCTTCCAACCAGCCAAGGGGGCTTGTCTCCTCTGCATGGGACTTCAGCACAGGGACACCCAGTCTGTGGTTTGAGCCACTCACTCCCCAGGGTGGGTGTATACCCATGTAATCTCCCTTGTCCTTTGAGTCCCTTGCAGGGGCACAGGTCTTGACCCAATTGCTTTTCTTCCCTTCCTACCCAACTGCATCTGTACCTTTCTTATATCCTTGGTTGTATCAGAGTCTGGCTAGTTTCCAGTTCATTTTCAGTGAGTTCCACACATAGATGTACTTATTTGTGTATTTGTTGGGGGAGGTAAACTCCATATATTCTTACTCCACCATCTTTATTTCCCTCCTCAAAACTTTCGTTTTGGGGAATATTTCTTCATCATTTGTTTTATTCTCCTCATACCACTTAAACATACGTTGGTTTTTTTGTTTTTAAAAAAATGTCTACTCTATCATCTCTCTAACAAGTTTTATATTTCTATTATTTTCCTATTTGTTTGACTTCTAATTTGTTTGCTATGTTCCTATCTTTTCAGTTGCTTCTATATTACCAATAATGATTGTTTCAACTCTTTAATGGTTTTATTTTTCTCTCCTACTTGTTTCCTGAGCTCTAGTTGTGTTTATATTACCAATAATTAGGGTTTCAACTTTTTAATGGTTTTCTTTGTCTCTTCCATTTGTTTCCTGAGCTCTAAGGATTACTTCTTACCATTTTCTGTTATCTTGTCATATGTACTTTGATTTCATGTATGGGTTCTTTAAACTGTTTTTCCAATGTTATTGTCAGTCACTTCCTCAGAGAAAGACAGTTGTTATATCCTGAGTACAATTTTTCAGGCTATGGAGGGATCCACACAAGAAAAACTGAAATCTCTGGCCTGGCCAACAAGCAACAAGAGGTTGTGGTCTACTAACAACCACGAGTGTGTTTTCAAGTGGAACTTCCTTCACTCAGTCCTTCAAAGATGAATGCAGCTACAATCAACATCTTGACTGACATTTCATCTCATGAGAAAACTTAAGCCACAACCACCCACTTAAACCACCCACAGATTCCAGACCCACAGTCTCTGTGAGAAAATGAAAGATTATTGTTTTAATTTGCTAAGTTTTGAGGTAATTTTTACACAGGAATAGATAATCAGCAAACTATTTTTTATCTCCCTATATTACTTATATGAAAATGTGTTTAAGACAAAACATAACTATGAAATCCATGAACTTCCCAGGAAAAGTAAAGAATAAAAATATCATTTACAAATAATCATACTTGGGAGAATGAAAATGCTTTATTTAAGTTTTATTGAGCCTTAAACATTTAGAATTAGAAGGATAATCTTTCTACTCTAATAATCTCTAGGATATTTATCTAGTTTTAGCTTCATCACTTCTAGTAATGTATGAAGTCTTAACAAATTACTGTTTTATTGTTAGGATTCTCAAAAATAAAGTATGTCTTAAATAAGTAACATAAGTTTATGTCCTAGCTGAAGACATTTTTTGATTCAATTCTGTTCTAAAATAAATACACTTTACTCAAGATTTTATCATAATTGAGTTGATTAGCACATCAATAATACCTTGTTTAATTTATGGAAATTGCCATTAAGATTAGAATATGAAGGCTGTACCAAGAATATCTTATGTTCCTCTGATAGAATATTATGTAGAATAAGAAATTAACCAAAATGATATTTTTTAACTTTAAACTTTAATTTATTGAAAAACAAATTTGTTTTAATATAACCAATAGACTGACCTTGAATGATTTGAATCATAATCAATTAATAAATGAAGAAGAGTATTTTAAGCATATACTTATACTCAATGTCAAAATGATCATCTACAGTGAACTTTTATGTCATAATTAGCACACAATTATATTTGATAGGTTTTGTCTATTCATGTGTGACAGGAACTGGTTAGATGCTCAATAATCCCATTTATTCTTCCTCAGAACACTGGAATACTTTTTTTACCTTTCTTACGATTGGACTGGGACTCCATTGTGACTTGCTTCTGGACAGAAATAATATGTGTGAAATCCAGGAATCGTCACAAAAATCATGCATTGCCCTCCAACCTCTCTCTTCACCTGTAAATTCGCTGAAGGTAAAAAAGCAGTAGGTGCCAGTGAGATCCTAATAGATTTCAAAATACTAGATGGTTCCCAAACTCTCCTCATGGAGAACCATTCATTGAAGAATGAAGTGGAATGGGTTGTGAATAGAAAAGAAACATTTATTGTGTCAAATTGTTTATTATAACATACAAAGTTACCTTGTCTTGATTAATATTGCATTTAAAAGCAAAATAATTTTAAAGCTTTTAATGAAGATATAATTTGATTAGGAAGCAATGGTCACTGAAGTATATATCATTGGTTATAGAGTCCTGCTTATATTTTCCTTTCCAAGTTCAGGCCTTTGGATTACTACTTAGTTAAGTATAGTCTCAGGCCATGGGCCTATGACAGGAGATATTCAACCATTCCTCCTCATATCTAGCTATATCAGGTTATAGTGCTCCAGTTTTTATAACTAGTTTTCTACTTAATCCTTTAGTCCCAGTCCTTCTTCACATGCCCAAATTCTGAAAACGGGTTTTCATCCTGTGTCTCTATTTCTAAATCCTATTTTGTTAACCTTTCTAGATGGTCCAGTGTTATTATTTAGACATTTATATTATATGGATGTTATGCTTCTTGTTTTTCATTTTTACAAGGTTGACTTGCACTGTACAGTCATGTAATCATCTGACTTCATTTTTGATCTTTGACTGTGGATGGCTTTCAAGCCCCACCAGTCATTTTTTTTTTTCCATTTGCTTCACCTCAGCGAAAGATAATATGCATCCCTCCCTTGACTCAGGTAAGAAAGTTCATAACACGAAAACCCAAGTCCACATAAGAATGCTCACCCCAGCCCCACTCCCCAACCACAACAAAAACTAATGCAACCCATTCCTTACTCAAACCATTTTCCTACCAGCCTATCCTGCTCTCATCAGAAAGCTTCATGATGTGAATAATAAACACTTTTTGGTATATGTATATCATTATTAGTCTCTGCATTTGAACCAATTTTGTGTTATGGGATATTGATCTTGCCCTCTGTAGGAAAATCACATGGCAAGTTAAGGCTCAGTCACCTGGGTAGATGACAGTCTTCTCTAAGGGAAGCATATATTCTTCCCAAGGGTTTTGCAACCATGGAAGTAATATATCTTCAGACAGTTAACTAAAAAGTTTAAGACAGGCATGTGAGAAAGGTAACTACTGAGTTTCTCTAGATAGTTTTCTCTTAGGTTTATATCAGGAAAACAAGATATGCTGTGGGATCATCCAAATTATTTGTACAAGATGGCATTACCTATGGGGGGAAGCCAGGGGCTAGGTTTGGAGGCACTTATGTAGAGTAACATAAATTGCAAATGTTTAAATTATACTTATAAAACATAAAATCATATATATGTTTTTTTCTTTCTCCTTTTCCCTTCTGTTATTGCTGAGGCTTAGTAACAACTCCATCCTTTCTGGTCTCACCATGTCCAGGAAAACAATATAGAATTTAGGAAAAAGTGCTGCACATCCATCTTTAGGTTTGTGGTTATCAAATTATTTTAATAAAAAGTATTTTATAATTTTTCTCTTATGATTCTTAAATTAATGGGTATTCTAACCTACCTATATGCATCTTTTAATCTAATGAAAGGATAAAATAAAAAATAAGTAACATTATAAAATAGTATTGAAATCAATATGTAAATTCTCAAGAACAATTGTAATAGGAGACATAAAGAAGTAATCAAAGTTTGTTTTTGTTGATAAAACCCCCATGAATGTAGCAGCTACAAAGGCAAACTGATCTAAGTGTAGTATAGCTTAATCAAATTTTATGAGTGTTATTGGTGTTAGGTGATGTGATTTTCTAAATGGTCAACAAATTCTGTTAAAGTTCTTAACAAAACTAAATATAATCTTGCTGTAATTTACCTGTTTTTCATCGACATTTCCATTATGTACCAAAAATACCTTGCATATAATAAAGTACAGAGTTAGATTCTTGCCTCAGAAAGTTTTAAAGAGAATTTTCACTAACGTGAAAGTGTAGAAGGACATTTAAGAGTACTGTAATTATAGGTCATTTAGCACTCCTATTCTCCACCTTCTAAATTAAAGTAACATCCTTGGATCAAAATTAAGACAATCAAAACTACTCCACAAATTTTAAAAACACCTCTAAAGTGGAGGTACAACCCCTTCTTAGAATCAGACCAGAGCAATAAACCAGAGCCTAAAGTTAGCACTGTATTGACAGTAGTCTTTCATCAGAGATGCCTAAGTAGGAGGATGAAATTCTACTGTAAAATGATGATCCTGGGGTCCATCTACCCTTCTTCCAGTGGAGGTTTTGAAGCACTGGTATGTCATTTTGTTTATGGAGACATTGGTTTCCCATGTAGAGTCCTGTCTTAGGATCAAGCTGATATCTCATTTCTTCTAACCCTTTTTGAAATTTCTGTCACTTATTGATAGACTACCCATATACTAGCTTTCTGCCTGCAGGAGGGTTTTAAGTATCACCTTATCTGAGACTTCTACAGTCAGGTTCCCTAGGGAAGCCTTGCTTCTTGGTGTTGAAACATTATGTTTTCAATTGTTTCCTGAATCATGACTAGACATTACCATGTCTACCTAGATTCTAAACTTGCCTTTCTGACTTAAATCCTCTTTTAAACAATTATTTCTGTGTCCATTTTTCTCAAAGATTAGGCCTAGTGCCAGACCCAATGCTCTCCACCTACTGGTTACCTCTAATTAATGGCCTTATCTAGCTTATTCATGTAATGTGAATTAAGCATATCGGTATTATGGTCTAGAGGAAATAACAACCTGTCATGTCCAATACAATTAAACCAAATTCACTTTTAATGATCATTGATATATTTTATGTGATAATTTCCAAAAATTTTGAAAAGTTTAATTAGAAATTGCATTTTATGATGACATCCACAGTTACAATGTGAGTAAAAATTTTCACAGTTTGTGAGAATGTAAGATGAATTCTTAAAGAAAATATCCAAACCTTTCTTTAAGTTGCCTTTTAACACTGAAATTAAGTTTCTTTATGAAAGGTAAACAAGTGTAAACTGTCATTATAAAACTTTCAAGGATTCCTAAGAATTGAAGAGCATGATCTATTAAAAAGATTTGTGATGAATGTTTCATGGGTAGTAGTATTATGTTGTGCACATACTATACATTGAGAGTCTAACAGATGTTTTCATCATTTTTAATGTGGCTATAAAAGAAAGGTCAGCTGATTCAGAGATGCTGTCACTTATGAGAGTAATCAAAATGTACTGACCCCATACAACATTCAGAAGATGTCAAACCACAAAGCCACCTTGTCAACAGATGGAAGACATTGTTTTTCCTTGCTTTTCATTTGTAATAAAAATAAACACAGTTTAGCTTAAAAATCTTCAGGCAAATACTCTGTCATGGTGTAGAAATTTAGCCTAAATTCAGATTTCAAATTCCTCAAGTACATGCCCCCTTAATTAAACAGTATTTGTTAAGCTCCAACTAAGCTTGCACTGCTCTAAGTGCTGAAAGAGAAAAAAAGAGGAATATACAAGATGGTCTTTGCTCAAATGGAATATAGTTAAATTGGAGAGAAAAGCATACTAACAGAAACTAATAAGAATAGCTCTTAAAATTAAGAATACCACAAAACAATAAAGTCAAAGTTTCAATGAATAGTCATGAAATGGTAAGTCTTTTATTAAAAGATGGTTTTTAAACTGAGAGAAACTGGAGTCATCTGATTTATATAGGGGTATATCATCCAACTGAAATGCCTTTTTCCCCATCCAGAGGGAACTCTTATTCTCATAAAAGATCATTAAAAAAAAAAAAATCATTTAAATTTTTAATTTGGTCCTCCAAGACAATTTATCAGCAAAGGGTACTTTGAGGAAACAACAGAAAATTGTCAACACAGAGACCACTTTGAGTCATGATGCCATTGCTCATGTTCCAAGTCTAATCTGGAAATAAGCCACATCAACAATGAAATTCAGCCAAAGGTCTTGAGAATGTGAGGCAACAAATCTGGTAGGTTGCAGTACTCTTCCAGATATCAGAAGCCAGTGATAGAAACTCCAAAGGCTGGGTAGACTCAGAGTGCTATGTAAATTGCAGGTGGTACTTATCATTGAGGGAATTAAATATATCCAAAATTATGTACTTAAACTTAGCAAAAAATAACTTGCTTCAGCTACTTTTAAGAACCACATTGTTTTTCCACCTGAGGTAGAATTTGTAGTCTCTGAGTCCCAAGAATGGGCTTCACCAGTAAAAGCCTAAACTTTGCAGTAAGAATCACGCTTAATCCTGACTGTCTCTCTGCAAGGAAGATAAAATATCTTATCTAAACATCTCATCACATATGGAAGAATAAAATGCACCCTACACTTGGTTTACTCCCACTAAAACCACAATAACAAGAAGAGGTTAAGTCAAAGACCAAATTATTGGATGTTCATTTATAATGGGAGGAACAGGTATAGTGTCAGCAGTAGTTAACTAGTCCTTGTCTACATCGCAAAATCCAAAACTAGGACATGTTTTGCAGGTGTTTGAGGTGCTGACTCATAAGGCCTTTCAATTAACCTGTATTACCATGAGAATTTCCAATTTAAACTTTAGTCAATTTTTAAAATCAATTAAATGACTTTGCTTGCATTCAAACAACTACTTTAGAGTAACTATTAATAACTAAATTTTTAAAAACTATGTAATACCTCTTGGTATAGGGAACATTTCACTAGCATAATTTGAAGTGATCATAGTCATTATCCAAAATAACAATATCAGGTTGAAAGAAAAATGACAATCAGATGACTTCTCTGATTGCCCAGCTCCAATGAACAGCATTCTCTCTTTCAGGTACTCTCCGTTTCTCTTCTCCCTTTCTTGAGTCTAGCTCAAAAATTTTTATTTATTTCCCTGGCTCTACTTCCTCACCTCAACCAAATCTCAGTGACTCACTGTTGTACTTTTCGGGTAGCCACCTTGTTTGCCTTCTCTTGCTCTGACTTGCTCCTGTTGTCAGAAATCAGCTACCATGTTTTGTGCTACCCTATAGAGACACCCCCTGAGAATGACCTCTGGCCAAAGACAATGAGTAGTTGAGACACTCAGTCCAACTGCCCTCAGCAACTGAGTCCTGTGAACAATTATGTGAGGTAAGTGAGCTTACAAGTGGATCTTTACCTATTTAAGCCTTGAGATAAAACAGGAGTCTCACCTTGTGAAAGACACAGAACCAAAGGACAAGTTAAACCACATCTGTCTTCCTGACCCACAAAGGTTGTGAGATAATAAGCATATAACTTGTGTTCATTTTGTTGATGTCCTCACCATACTTCTATATTTGCTACAGACCATTCTTCTCACAATATTGCGATTTTAAGGTTTTCGTTATAGGTTTCATCTATCTTATTTTTCTGTGTTATCTTGTGATTATCTCAACAGGTTGGTATTCTTTTTAGGCATCTAGTCCCTATAATCAGTCAAGATTTGTTTACTCAGGCCTAAATTAAGCATTTTCCTTTGGAACAGAAGTCAGATGAAAGCCAGAGTCTTTTGTAACCTAATGTTGGAAGTCATATAGTTATATTCCATTACTTTTGTCATAATCTATTCTCCAGAAGCAGGTTACTAGCTTCAACCCACAATGGAAGAAAAGGGATTACACTGTAAATACCAGCAGGTGGGAATCACTGTGACCTGTTTTAAAGTCTACTTACTATGGGTGTCACCATATTATTTTCATATTTTATATTTTAAGAAATAAAATATCACACTGTTGAGGTCATCTGTCTTCCCTATCCTGGTACCATTTACCTGCTTTCCTTTTCCCTTTGTCCTCAGAGGTAAATGCTATAGTCTCTTGCTGTCTCAAGTTCATATATTTAAAATTGTATTATATATAGTTATCCATGAATATTATATTATATTTTTATTTTTTTACATAAAAGACATCATATGTAATATTCTGTAAATTTCCTTGTTCACTAACTATTATATTTTGGGGTATATCCATTTTGTTTCCTAAAGATATAGTATATTCATTTTAACAGTCTTAATTTTTCAATGAACGAAAAACACAGTTTATGTATCCATTCCCCTTCTGATGGACATGTGAGTTGTTTTCAATTTTTTGCTATTAAACTTACATTGCAGTGAAGTACTTTTATATTTCCTTGTGCATGTGTGGGAGAGTTTCTCCAGGTTTTACATACAGAAGTAGAATTGCTTTCCTAAGTTGATCTGCAAACAACACTTTTATGTTTCTCAGAAAAATCTTAACTCTATCTGGGGTACTTTGGGGCATCACTCTGAGCAAAAGTGGGATAACTTTCTATTCAGGCTCTGTTAATTTTCTCATTTTTCACAAGAGCGTGTCAACTCCAGCTTTACTCTCTATTAAGGCTAAAGGGAATTACCTGACAAAAGCCGTATGTCAGGCTCTTGTCAGAGAGAACAAACTCAAAGTCACATCTAGCCAAGATCTATCAAATGCTCAGATGGGAAAACAATACTTATGGAAGATTACTTGGAAAATACTCAGACTATCCATTCTGCCTGATACTCTAAATATGGATTAAACTAGAGCAGCAAAGGACTTAAATTATATCAAACTGGTCCCTATCCTAGAGCCTCGCCACTCAAAGTATGGTTCACGGACCAGCAGCGTAAGCATCACCTGGGAGCTTTTTATAAATGCAGATTATATGGCCCTCCCCTCCTGATCTGTTGAAAGGTGGTGAATTTTAACAAGACCCTCAAGTGATTGTATGTATATTAAAGATTAAAGGAAGAGCACAGTTTTAGATAATTACTTCTAATTTTGTTGTTGATGATTGGGTTTCATCTGCCTTTCTTGAAGCAGATGAAACTCATATGTCATGTACACAATAACAATAATGTTCAGGTCATTGACCATTACATCAAATATTAAACTGTTAATGACGACCCTCCAGAAAAATTTGTCTAATCTAGCGTCAGAAATAGCTGCATTTCTACTGAGTAACTGATTCATTTTAATCCTTAAAAGAGTGGGAAATGTGTAACTGATCAGAGTTTCTTTTTCTTTAACTAATTACCACAAATGGGACTAACCTATGACAGGCATACAGACACTTTGAATTAATCTCAAACTTAGCTCCATTTTATGTCTCAATATTTGCTGTTTTCATCATTTTCGTATATTTTAATTCACATTTTCTAGCTGTATTCTATGTACCATTGTGAACCACATTAACTTATATTTGGAACAAGAGAACCAAGGAGTAGAACAGGAGATGATACCAAATTATACCAAATACAATAGTATCCCATAGTTCTGATCACTCAATCAATACATTCTCTCTTGGTGTCACCCTATAAAATAATGAATGAGGCCTAAAGAAGACAAATCCCAACACATCTCTGCCTGATGATTATGATGATAGAGTTAATGTAATGGATTTTTTAAAAAGAATTTATTTTTTAGGGCAATTTACAACAAAATGAGAAAACAGAGATTTCTCATCTACCTCCCTTCCCCCCACATGCATACCCTCTCCCATTATCAACATCACTCACCAGAATGATTCATCACTCACAGAATGAACATCACTCACATTTTTACCAAAGATGAACCTACATTAACACATCATAATCACCAATAGTCATAGTTTATGTTAGGGTTCACTCATGGTGTTGTACATTCTATAGATTTGGACAAATGTATAAGGACATATATTCAACATTATGATGTCATTCAGAGTATTTTCACTGCCCTAAAAATCATCTGTACTCTGCTTATCCATCTCTCCCATATGATGAGTATGCTTAGTTTTATAAGAAACTGCCAAACTGTCTTCCAAAGAAGCTGTATTATTTTATATTCCCATCAGCAAGATATGAGAGTTCCTGTTGTTTCACATCCTCAGCAGCATTCGGTGTTTTCAGTGTTCTGGATTTAGACCCTTCTAATAAGTGTGCAGTGGTATCTAATTGTTGTTTTAGTTTTCACTTCTGTGATGACATAAGATTTGGTGTATCTTTTCATATAATTATTTGCCATCTGCATATCTTCTTTGATGACATGTCTGTTAAGGTTTTGGGGCCATTTTAAACTCATGTTGTTGAAGTTCTTATGTTGATTTTTAAAAGTACTTTGCATATTTTGAATAACTGTCATTTATCAGATGTGCCTTTTTGCAAATATTTTCATCAAGGCTGTGGCTTGTCTCCTAATTCTCTTGATTTTTTTTCACAGTATATATTATGGAAATTTAAACACTTATAAGTACTTTGAAAAATAAAACATTTTAAGGAATGAACACTATACTTAAATAAAATTTAAATGCCAGCACTATGAGATGATGCTCCACATGGCAACAATTGCATAATCATGAGGCATGAGTTTGCCTGGGTTTGGTACCACAACCTAATTTGAAATTTCTAGGATTTTTCCAAGCAGTTTAGTTCTTACAAAATGTTTCTCTAAATGTTTAGTCTTTTATCAATCATAATTGAAATATAGCCTAAAGTGTATTGTAATTAAAATCAGTAGATATATGAATGAAATTGGTTACTTATTAGAAGTGTGACCTTGTCAAAGATACTTATCTGCCCCCTGAGTTTCCATTTCCAAAGAAGACAGTAATAATATCCACTTCAAGTGTTTGTTGACAGTATTATTGATATAAGCTATGCAGAAGAGACTGGCACAGAGCCTGGTAATAATCAAGCACTAGTGCTTCTCTCTGTTAATTAACCTTGTACTGTTTTGTTGATATATCCAAAAATGACAAAGTTAGAGAACATTTAGAAAATGTTGTTCAAACCATAATGTTAATAGCTGCATAGTCATCCCTAATTTAACTGATTTCTTAGTGTTGGACATTTGAATTATTTATTATTTTCTACTCATGAATGCTGCTAAGTATATACTTATATCTCTGTGTGCATTGTTTATTTCCTTATGCAAAACACATTTCTAGAAATAAAATATCAGATTGAAGGATATGACCATTTTGAGGCTCTTGATTTTCATTGTCAAATTGTCCTTCAGAAATTTAATATTTTTGCTTTCAATATACAAATTTATTTAGTCTTAATCCTAAATCAGAATTGGAAGCAATTATAATTAAATACATTTTAAAAGTTTTGAAATAGGTGTGGAACATAAGACTAACTTATGACCAAGATGGCCTTAACATTTTCCTCAGTTTCACTTAACATTTGACAGGTTTCCTCCTATTGTCCCCTAACCTCCATTTTCTTAGATCATTTACTTTATAAGACCTGCAGTAATATATTCCTTCTTTGCTTCTGTGAAATGTAAATCTTTACCCAGTCTCTTACCAGTTTTAAAATCCAAGAATGTCTTTCTCAAGGACCTGGGAGGCTTTTTTTTTGGAAATGTAATCATCAAAAAAGAGAGGGTCCCTATTTCCCAGACTCTATAAGTTGGTAAGAGGCTAACTTCAATAAGCACCAATTAGTAAACACAGATGGCCTTACCACACTGGCCAAACTCCTCCTTAATGTCCTCTACCTTTCCAGATCTTAAAAACACACTTTCTGTTTCACAGTTGAGTTTAACCTCTCTCCTCTATTGCAATAGGCTTAACTCCTACTGCAATAGTCTTGAATAAAGTCTTTTTTCCCTGCTTAACTCCAACAGGTGCAATTTTCTTTTGACACTTACCATCTTGTTTGAAGGCATCTGAGGAATGATAAAGATTGATGGGGGAATAATAATGTTGAGCTGCCCCTCGCCAGCTCGGTGAAGAAACACTCAGTGTTCCTAATGGAGAACTGCTGTACTGTGGTCTAGTCTTTGAACCATAGGGGGATGAAGATGAACTCTTCTTAATTCTTAGCAAAGTAGCATATGAAGTAGGGAGACCAGGATGAGTTCCAGAATATTCTGTAAAAAAATAATAATAATAATAATGAAAAGTGAATTCTGAGGAAACTGTTTTTTTTAATGAAAATTTTTCTTCTGAAGACATTGTTGAAAATCTCCCATGGAGATGCAACAAAATGCAAACTACAGTGGGAATGAAAAAAATAAAATATTAAAAATATATTTTAAAACACTTTCTGAAAACTCTACTAGTTATAAAGTTGGTGTTTTGCAAGAAAGAAAGGGAGAAAAAAGACATGAAGGAGGAATGAAAAGAAAGGAAAGGAGGGACTTCCCTGGTGGCAAAATAGTTAGGATCCATCTGCCAATGCAAGGTACACGGGTTTGAGCCCTGGGCCGGGAATATCCCACATGCCTCAGAGCAACTAAGCCCATGTGCCACAACTACTGAGCCCACCTGCCACAACTACTGGAGCCTGCACACCTAGAGCCCGTGCTCGCAACAAGAGAAGCCACCGCAATGAGAAGCCCGTGCACCACAACAAAGAGTAGCCCCTGCTTGCCTCAAATAGAGAAAGCCCACACGCAGCAATGAAGACCCAATGCAGCCAAAAATAAATAAATTAATTAATTTTTTAAAAAAAGAAAAGGTAAGGAGGAAGGAAAAGAGAAAAAGGAAGGACGGAAAGGAGGAATGAAGGATAGAAGTAAGAAAGGAAGTGAGGGAAGAAGGACACAATCCATCCAAATTTCATTTATTTTCTTTGTCAGGAATATTTGGTCTTAATATTAAAATATCCATTCACACACATTAAATCAGTTCTTTATTATTTAAAAATGAGAAAAAGAGGAAAACAGCATTATCAATTACATTCTACAAATATAGATTGGATCTTCATCACCTAAAATTTATCATATAGTAGGAAATCTGTCTAATGAAGGATATATATTTGCACTAGACTGTAAGTTATGCCTCATGTTCTTGAAAAGCAGTCAAATTCATTATGGAATGTAAAGAAAAATAGATGGAATTTGTTTTGTAGAGTTTGTTATATATATTCTATATAACAATATTATTAAGTAGGAATACTATTATGAAATTCCTATCCTTAATTAATGATTATTGAGAAATGTATTACCCATATTTTACTTTAATTTCTAAGATTTTTCATTAGAAAAGGTATGCATAGTGCCTGAAGTAGATTGTACTGACTCTCCTTTAGGACCACAGGGAAGTCAGTTTGTTGTACAGATCAAACGTTTAAAAACACACACTAATTATAATGAATTCTAAAAATCATTTAAGAATTGGATTTTTTCTATATCTAATATCGGCTGTATTCGACAATTCATTGATTTTGGAAATACTTTTAGGAGTCAGACATTTTTGGTCAGGGTATTTGACATTTCAACTTAATGGATGTTAATTTAATTTTGGATAAAAAATAATTTATATTTGTGAGTAAGCTTTCTCACAATTAAGATTATTTAGAATCATTATCCTGTCTCATAGAGATATTTTGGAATGCATGAAGCATTTCTGTGATTTGAAAATAACCCTTTAGGTGTTAAGCATCAAATCAAATTTAACATATTCTGTTCTGTGAAATTGTAAATATGATTTCTCTGAAACTCAAAAAGGTATATTTTTAGATGCACTCCACCTTTAAAGTGAACATTATATATGTAGTCCAATCCCATCAGGAGCTATTAAGAGATTCATGTCCTTTAGTCTTTGTGTTCAACCACAAGTCTGGTAAAGGTGGATCAATTTTAACTGAAAATAGCTAGGCTCTCCTGGGAAAACTATATGAAAACAGATTATGGGTAGACATAAAATCTCCTTTAAAACCTGAAATTAAGTGCAAGTTTTGGCACCTAGAGCTGTAAGGTAATGAAAAGGGAATGAGTTTCCTTTAAGGTAGTTTGTACTTGTAGTCTCTGAACCTACTAATTTCTCTGTGCAGTCTGTTGCTTTTGCTTAACTGCCTATCTTGCTCATATAAAAAAGAAAAAAAGAACTGTCTCATGCTAGTGTTTAAAATTAAAATGGAGTATGAGAATGTGGCTTATAGTTCTTAAAGCTAGATAAGGATAATCAATGGAAAACTAGAAAGGTCATAATGAGGTTCAAAAAAGCCAGGATCATGCTTGTAATATATATATATATATATATATATATATATATATATATATATATATATATATACATATATATATATATATAAACAAAATGCATACTGTCCAAGTGGTACAATAATTGGCTTATGACACTCCATGTAATTAGAGATGAACCAAATTAGGATTTTGTTGTTGTGTTTCACAACAGGATTTCATCTGCCATGTAATCAGTTGCATCTGTCACTGTAGAAATTACTTTTTCATCAATTAAAGTGACTCCAAAGCTGCTACTAGAAATCTAACAATTTATTCATTCATTCATGTATTCAAAAAGCATGTAATGAGAACTCAGTAGGGGATAAGTGAGAGGGATACAAGGATGAACAAATATAGTTGTCCCTTCATATCTGCAGATTCTGCATCCACAGATTCAACCAACCACAAATCAAAAATATTCAGGGAAAAAAATTTCCAGGAAGTTCCAAAAAGCAAAACTTGAATTTGCTGCACACCAACAACTATTTATATAATATTTACATTGTAGTAGGTATTATAAATAATCTAGAGGTGATTTAAAGTATTCAGGAGGATGTGTGTGGGTTATATGAAAATACTAAGCCATTTTATACAAGGGCCTTGAGCATCCTCAGATCTTGGTATCCAAAGGAGTCTTGGAACCATTGCCTCATGGATTCTGAGAGAAAATTGTATTGCCTCAGCCTTCAAGGAGCTTATGATCTAGTGGAGAAGAAAGATAACTGTGTGTGCAACTTTAGTGTGAGAGAAAAGTAAATTCAGGAACATATGGACTCTCATCCACAGCTGAAGAATCCTCTCATTCAGCCTAGAGACATCAGAAAATGATTTTCAGATGAAATATTATCCAAACTGAGCCTTGAAAGCCTGTTAGCTATTAGCTCAGCAAGACTCTGTGTAGGAAAAGAAAGATATTCTATACAAAGGGGAGGAAGTATATGAAGACCTGGAAAGGAAAGGCAGCATGTCATACTTGGTAGATTAAAATAGTCTGGAACCCAGGGTTAGAGGCATACAGGTGAGAGAAGAGGTAAGGCTGGATAATTAATCAAGGGACCAGTGATGAAATACCTGGTATGTCATGTGAAAATGGAAAGAAAACAATATGCATTTTAGAAAGATCACTCTGGCTGAAGTGTCATTTGGACTAAGACAAAAGGAAAAATGACTACCCAAGAGCCTAAAACTGTAATAAAAGCAAAGATTAGTCAGAACTGAGAAGGTGATCATTTGTATGGGAAGGAAATAAATAAAATTACTGACAGATTGAATTGCAGGCAAGGAAGGGAAAGTAAGAAACTGAAGATGGTCTGTGCTACAAGAAGATGGCTAAAAATGCAGGAAAAGGCAAGTGCTTGAGATGAAACTCAATAATTCAGTTTTGAGCAGGTAGAGAGCTAGAGGTGCTTCTAGTGCATTTATGTTGATTATAAAATTCTGTAAACTAAAGGCTCATGAGAGATTATTAAACGGTAACCAAATAGGTAGTTATAAAAACTATGAGAATTGATAAATTTGCCAATGAAATAGGTAAAATGAGAACTAGAGTGTTTAAAATGGTAACTTGATGAGCACTAACATTTCAAACAAAAGTGGAGGTAGTGTAACCTGGAAAGGAAAGAGGAAAAGCAGAAAAGTAGGATGTCATTGAAGGGAAGGGAAGGGAAGAGACCGTGTTAAAAGATCAGTCTGGAGAGGCTGCCCTGCAAAGCAGGGATGCCCAGCAGTTATCAAAGCTGCCTTACTGCTTCACATACAATGCACTGTTGTACGTGAAAGTGGGGCCAGAGTCAGGAGCTGAAGAGGACTTTCCAGGCTCTGGAGACAGTCTCAAACCCCTAAGCTGCCATTTCCATTGCATTAGACGTAAAGACCCTGAACTTAGCCGGTAGCCTCCATTATTCTCCTGGTCTGAGAGCAACTGATTATTAATTCAGTGAGGTCTCCCTCTCTCAAGGGCATTTTTAATTCTTCTACCTGATGCCGTTCTAGCTGCCCAGGCTTTTTTTCTGACATCTCTGATTTTCCCACTCCACAATCCCAGTTCTGGGGATCCTCAGCTCTGGAAAATAGATATATTAGTATAAATAAATGGGAAATGGTGTTTCAATTACAGGACTTTTATATTTACATCTTATCTTCTGTCCTCAAGCTCCACACCTTGTTGGATCTCCTGATGATGGTGCTTCCTATTTCACTGAGAAATTAGAAGAAATCAGAAGAAAGTGTCCTTCACACGCTCTCACGACCTGTATGTACACTCATATACCCTGCCTTGCATTCACTGATATGCTATGGATAAATAGTCTGTGCACCTATCAAAGGTCAGTTGTGTGCACTGAATCTCATTCCATCCTATTTTGACTCCTGAAGGACATCGTTCTAGAAATTCCTCTCTGTCTCTCCTTCAGCATCAATCATCGTCTACCTGTTAGATCGTTCCCATAACTGTACAGAAATTCCTCTAACCTTAAAAAGGCCACCTTGACCTACCATTTCTTCCATTTATTTTCCTTTACATCAAGACTTTTTGAGAAGAGCTATGGATGGCCATTGTGTTCAATTCCTCTCCTCCCCTTCTCCCTTGAGCCTATTCCAAGCAGCCTTGCCTGTACCACTCCACAATAAAGACTCTCTTCCAAGTTAATAGTGACCAGGTCACTGCTAAATGTAAGGATCAATTATCACTCTACTAGGCCTATCAGCCGTGTGTAACATGGCTAACCATTCCTTTTTTTCTTTAAATATTTTCTTCATGTGATTCCGGAATACTACAGTCTCATGTTTTTATTCCTATTTCACTGGCTACTCCTTATTTCCTTGCCTAGTTCTTCTTTGTCTCTTCAACTTCTAAATGTTGGTGTACTAGTAAAAAAAAATCTTCTCCATTTACACTAGCTCTTAAATGCTCTTGTTCATGAACATCAACTCCTTTCCAGATGAATTACACGTTTACTCTAGTCTCATAACTCCTTCTCCTAAGTAATGCCTCTTTGCTCGTTCTCCTTCAGTGGTTCTGCCTCAGCTCCTAAAAATTTCCTGACCTCTGTCCTAAAAGACATCTCTGAAAATAGATCATTTGGTAAATATTACTCAGGGTTCAGAATCTGTTTTTAGTCATCACTTCAAGAACGGTTATTTAAGAAATAGGAGAGTAGGTTGGGTCTAAATTCTGAACCCAGTATTTCAAAGAAGTTTAGTGAAATATAAATACTAAGTGACAATCCAGTGGCTTCTGGACTGAATTTCTTCCACACATAACTCCTTGCTTTCTTTCAGCAAGCTCAAACATCATTTTCTCCCAAATTCATTCTCGTCTCACTCAGCATTCATTGACTTTTTCAACATTTCCTCACTGAATTTCTACTAAGTGTTGGGAACTGCAGATACAGTTGCAAGTAAATCGCATATGGTTCCTGACTTCATGGAATTTACAATCTGGGAGTATTTGTAGAAGATTACACTTGAGTAAAGTATTAATAGAGGAACATTAAATAAACAAACACAATTATTCTTAAAATATATAAAACCAAGAACTATGATACATATAATGAAGAAAAAGGAAAACAAAGAAAGCAGAGTGCCCTGGGAGGAAGCTTGCCAACAATTTATTTTTGTTTGCTGACATCATGACTGAGTTACTAGGAACAAAATCTCTTCTCTTGGCTGTGATGTGTACATCTTCCTCCTACACCTTGGCCACTCGTTTTATTGAATGAGAATTTTGGATCTGTCAGTAAACCTATCTGTAGTATAGGCTCCAAAGTTAGATGGCCTCATTTAATCTGGACTCTACCTCATAGCAGCTCTGTGGCTTTGGGCAAGACATGAATGGCTCTGTGCCCCAATTTCCTTGTCTTTATAATGGGGGATAACAATAATACTTCCCTCATAGGTTGTTGTAGAGATTAAATAGATCAATACACGTAAAGCACTTAGAACTTTAGAGCTTTACCTGGTTCACAGTAAGAACTCAATATATGATAAATATATTATCTGTACTTTTTAACATATGATATATCTATATATCTATATATATTATCTACACTTTAATTAACATCCTGTACTACTTTCTGGTGGGCATATGTTTTTTCCAGTTTTATTGAGGTATAATTAACATGCAGCACTGTATAAGTTTAAGATGTACAACATAATGTTTTGACTTACATACATCATGAGATGATCCCCACAATGGGTTTAGTGAGCACCCTTCATCTCATATAGATACAGCACCATATAAATAGAAAAAGAACTTTTTTCCTTGTGATGAGAACTCAGGATTTACTCTCTTAACAACTTTCATTTATAACATAGAGCAGTGTTCATTATCTTTATAATGTTGTACATTCTATCCCTAGTACTTATTTATCTTATAACCAGAAATTTGTACTTTTTGACCACCTTCATCCAATTTCCCCTCTCCCAACCCATCACCTCTGGTAACCACAAATCTGATCTCCTTTTATATGGGTTTGTTTGTTTGGTTAGTTGGTTGGTTTTGAAGTATAACTGACTTGCAATACTTTTAGTTCTTGGTAGACAAGTTAGTGATTCAATATTTCTATATATTTCAAAATGATCACCATGATAAGTCTAGCTGTCATCTGTCGTCATACAAAGATATTACATAACTGTTGGCTATATTCCCCACACAGTTCATTTAATACCTATGACTCATTTATGTTTTAATTTAAAGTTTATACTGCTTAATCTTCCTTACCTATTTCTCTCCTCCCCCTATCTCCCTCCCATCTGGCAACCACCTGTTTTTCCTCTGTACGTATGACTCTGTTTCTTTTTGGTTATGCTTGGTCATTTTTTCATTTATTTTTTAGATTCTGCATATAAGTGAAATCACACAGTTTTGTCTTTCTCTTTCTGCCATATTTCACTTAGCATAATATCCTCTATGTCCATCTATGTTGTCACAAATGGCAAAATTTAATTCTCTTTTAGGGCTGAGTAATATATATATATATATATATATATATATAATCATATCATATCTTCTGTATCCATTCATCTCTTGATGGGCACTTAAGTTGTTTCTATATCTTGGCTACTGTAAATAATGCTTCAGTAAGCAGAAGGGTACATATATCTTTTCAATTTAGTGTTTCATAGTGGCTGCACAAATCTACATTCCCATCTGGTGGATGTAATCGAATATTGGGCTTACTCCTTCTAGATTTGATTGGGTTACAAAGTGAAAGTATAAATACCAAACTTTAATACTCACTTTACTCTGAGGAATTAATAGCGTGAAAAATGTGAGGGGAATAGTTAGACTTCTATTACCCTGACAGCTGTATTCCCATGAGTAAGTTCCTAAGAAAAAGTTGTGGCCACTGATGGAAACGATAGATTTACAGAAAATTCAAAGCCTATAAATTCTTGTATTTATATCAGCTAAATCAATATTTACCAATCTTTTTTCTCTATTCCTGTTCAGGGTTTGGAAGGAAAAGTGACTCATAATTTCTTTCCAGAGAAATCTTCATCACTTGCTCAAACTTTTAATGAATATCTATGCTGAAAGTGTCAGCAGAATCTAGTTATACATTAATCATTTTTTTCTTCTATTTTCCCACTTCTCATAGATCAGACCTTAGGGAATGTGCATTACAGTTATTAAGTGGTCTACAGATTTTGTGATAAAACTCAATTAACCTGGTGCTCTCACACCATGGAATTACAGCTGGAGGTTGGGTACGAGTAAATATTAATGCCTTCATTAAATATTTCCTAATAAAATGACCCTGAATATTATCTGACCCAGGACAACTGCACTTATATTATTTAATAAAATTGTAGTCTATTAAGTCAAAATGACATTGCCATCACTTCAGTCTTGGAACTAGTAGCACTGTTTTTTCATTAATTAAAAGGTCAGTTTATAGATGTAACATTGCTATTGAATGTAAATAATATTCAAGAAATAATGGATTAGAATTAGCAGGACTAGAATTTTATGGCAATATTTATGAATAAATAAAAATGAAAATGCCAATATGATAAAGGATACATTTTAAAATATTTAATCTCTTACTATATTTGAAATTTCCTGAATTTTCTGGTACCAACCATACTTCAGAATTCTATCCCTATTACTAAGTGTGAAAAACATATGCACCAGGAACTTAAAGCACTTAAAATCTTAATGAAAAAACTACACCATCACTATTGGATTCTGTATTTGAATGTTTTCTGTCCATTATCCATACAGTGCTGTTAATTTTTATAGCCAAACAAGGGTAAGCAATAGCAAAAATTTATGAAATGACAGGTCTTTATATAAATTCATTTATTTCCTATAGTTCTAGTTTGATTTTAAATATTTATTTAAACTCTTATAAATATAAGTAAACTGTAGCAGCAAGTGATATGTGATGTTCTGAAGAATAGTAATGTTTAATCACTGGCTCATAAGTCAGAGAAGCAAAGAGTGCCACCATCTACTCATGACACTGTGCAGAGAAAGAGCAGAAGTCATACAATATCCATGCCCACAGTGTGACTCAATTTGGCATCAAAGTCAGCATAAAGAAATTTGATATCTGATCTTTTTCAAGGTAATTGCTAAGACTGTCTTCTCTTCTATAAGAATTAATGTTAATTGTTCAACTTTAGCCTGCTACTGTTTTATGAAGCTTGTAAGGATGGATGTAACACCTCAGCAAAGCCAGTCATGTGAAGCATATTTAGAACTGGTTAATAATTTATAAATAATGTGCATCATTTCAATTCGGTTGTCTTCATCTATGGCAGAGGACAGTCTGATAGAGCCTGAGTCACATGGATTCTATGTCTCAACTCAGCACTTTCTTCAAGAAGAAGTGTGTAAACTTTACAGTGTTTTAGCTGCAAGAGTAAGAAAGGAGTGCAGAGGATGAAATTCACCATTTTTAAAGCACCAAAGTACGGCATCTAAACTGTAGTACTTTTCTTACTGATGTAAGAAAAAATTTTTAACAGCATTGCATTTCTAGTGTTCTGTACATAGGAATGAAAAATAGACATACTTACAGGGTAAAAAAGAAACATAGCTCTAAATTATTTCTATCACTCCTTTTTAGGTACACTGTGTTTGGATTTGAGGTCATAATGACTTCAGATTTGGAGAACTTTATCTTCTTTTTGGAATATTAATACTCAGTTATATGCACAGATAGGTCATGAAAGTTGTTACACCTTAATCTGGGAAGTATATATGCTTTTACTGCAAAAAAAAAAAAATGAGAGAGCTTCTTACAGTTCTCATGTTATTTTTTCACTATTGTCAAAAGTTTTTCATAATCTATAATATTTAGAGGGCAGACAGCAGAAGCAAGAAGAACAACAATCCTGCAGCCTGTGGAACAAAAACTATATAGAAAGATAGACTAGATGAAAAGGCAGAAGACTATGTACCAGATGAAGGAACAAGGTAAAGCACCAGAAAAACAACTAAATGATGCATACATAGGCAGCCTTCCAGAAAATTAATTCAAAATAATAATAGTGAAGATGATCCAGGACCTCGGAAAAGGAATGGAGGCAAAGATCCAGAAGATACAAGAAATGTTTAACAAAGACCTAGAAGAATTTAAGAACAAACAGAGATGAAAAATACAATAATTGAAATGAAAAATACACTAGAAGAAATCAGTAGCAGAATACCTGAGGAAGAAAAACGGATTAGTGACCTGGAACACAGATTGGTGGAATTCACTGCTGCAGAAGAGGATTAAAAAAAAAAGAATAAAAAGAAATAAAGACAGCCTAAGAGACTTCTGGGACAACATTAAACGCAGCAACATTCACATTATAAGGGTCCCAGAAGGAGAAGAGAGAGAAAGGACAAGAGAAAATATTTGAAGAGATTATAGTTGAAAAATTTCCTAACATGGGAAAGGAAATAGCCACCCAAGTCCAGGAAATGCAGAGAGTCCCACACAGGATAAACCCAAGGAGAACCATGCCACGACACCTAGTAATCAAACTGACAAAAATTAAGGACAAAAAAAATTATTGAAAGCAGAAAGGGAAAAACAACAAATAATATACAAGGGAAGGCCCATAAGGTTAACAACTGATTTCTCAGCAGAAACACTAAAAGTCAGAAGGGAGTGGCATGATATATTTAAAATGATGAAAGAGAAGAACGTACAACCAAGATTACTCTACCCAGCAAGGATCTCATTCAGATTCCATGGAGAAATCAAAAGTTTTACAGACAAGCAAAAGCTAAGAGAATTCAGCACCACAAAACCAGCTCTACAACAAATGCTAAAGGAACTTCTTTAAGTGGGAAAAACAGAGAAGAAAAGGACCTACAAAAACAAATCCAAAATGATTAAGAAAATGGTAATAGGAACATACATATCAATAATTACCTTAAACGTGAATGGACTAAATGCTCCAACCAAAAGACACAGGCTTGCTGAATGGATATAAAAACAAGACCCATATATATGCTGTCAACAAGAGACCACCTTCAGTCTTAGGGACACATACAGACTGAAAGTGAGGGGATGGAAAAAAATATTCCATGCAAATGGAAATCAAAAGAAAGCTGGAGTAGCAATACTCATATCAGATAAAATAGACTTTTAAAAAAGAAGGTTACAAGAGACAAGGAAGGACACTACATAATGAGCAAGGGATCAATCCAAGAAGAAGATGTAACAATTATAAATATATATGCATGCAAGATAGGAGCACCTCAATACATAAGGCAACTGCTAACAGCTATAAAAGAGGAAATTGACAGTGACACAATAATAGTGGGGGACTTTAACACCTCACTTACACCAATGGACAGATCATCCAAACAGAAAATTAATAAAGAAACACAAGCTTTCAATGACACAATAGACCAGATAGATTTAATTGATACTTATAGGACATTCCATCCAAAAACAGCAGATTACACTTTCTACTCAAGTGCACATGGAACATTTTCCAGGATAGATCACATCATGGCTCACAAATCAAGCCTCAGTAAATTTAAGAAAATAGAAATCATATTGAGCATCTTTTCTGACCACAATGCTATAAGATTAGAAACCAATTACAGGGGAAAAAAGTAAAAAGAAACCACAAACATATGGAGGGTAAACAATACGTTATTAAACAACTAGGTGATCAATGAAGAAATCAAGGAGGAAATCAAAAAATACCTACAGACAAATGACAATGAAAACACAATGAACCAAAACCTATGGGATGTAGGAAAAGCAGTTCTAAGAAGGAAGTTTATAGCTATACAAGACTACCTCAAGAAACAAGAAAAATCTCAAATAAACAATCTAACCTTACACTTAAAGGAATTAGAGAAAGAAGAACAAACAAAACCCAAAGTTAGCAGAAGGAAACAAATCATAAAGATCAGAGCAGAAATAAATGAAATAGAAACAAAGAAAACAATAGCAAAGATTAATAAAACTAAAAGCTGGTTCTTTGAGAAGATAAACAAAATTGATAAACCATTAGTCAGACTCATGAAGAAAAAGAGGGAGAGGACTCAAATTAATAAAATTAGATATGAAAAAGGAGAAGTTACAACAGATACTGCATAAATACAAAGCATCCTAAGAGACTACTACAAACAACTCTATGCCAATAAAATGGACAACCTGGAAGAAATGGACAAATTCTTAGAAAAGTATAACCTTCCAAGACTGAACTATGAAGAAATAGAAAATATGAACAGACCAATCACAAGTAATGAAATTGACTGTGATTAAAAATCTTCCAGGCTTCCCTGGTGGTGCAATGGTTGAGAGTCTGCCTGCCGATGCAGGGGACACAGGTTCATGACCCGGTATGGGAAGATCTCACATGCTGCGGAGCAGCTAGGCCCATAAGCCATGGCCACTGAGTCTGTGCATCCAGAGCCTGTGCTCCTCAATGGGAGAAGCCACAATGGTGAGAGGCCCACATACTGCAAAAAAATAAATAAATAAATAAAAATTAAAATTAAAAATCTTCCAACAAACAGAAGTCCAGGACCAGATGGCTTCACAGGTTAATTCTATCAAACATTTAGAGAAGAGCTAACACCTATCCTTTTCAAACTCTTCCAAAATATTGTAGAGGAAGGAACACTCCTAAATTCATTCTATGAGGCCACCATCACCCTGATACCAAAAGTACACAAAGATACTACAAAAAAAGAAAATTACAGACCAATATCACTGATGAATGTGGATACAAAAATCCTCAACAAAATACTAGCAAACAGGATCCAACAATGGATTAAAAGGATCATACACCATGATCAAGTGGGATTTATCCCAGGGATGCAAGGATTCTTCAATATACACAAATCAATCAATCAATGTGATACACCATATTAACAAATTGAAGAATGAAAACCATATGATCATTCTCAACAGATGCAGAAAAAGCTTTTGACAAAAATTCAACATGCATTTATGATAAAGACTCTCCAGAAAGTGGATATAGAGGGAACGTACCTCAACATAATAAAGGCCATATATGACAAACCCACAGCAAACATCATTCTCAATGGTGAAAACTGAACGCATTTCCTCTAAGATCATGAACAAGACAAGGATGTCCACTCTTACCACTATTATTCAACATAGTTTTGGAAGTCCTAGCCATGGCAATCAGAGAAGAAAAAGAAATAAAGGAATACAAATTGGAAAAGAGAAAGTAAAACTGTCACAGTTTGCTGATGACATGATACTATACATAGAGAAGCCTAAAGATGCCACCAGAAAACTACTAGAGCTAATCAATGAATTTGGTAAAGTTGAAGGATACAAAATTAATGCACAGAAATCTCTTGCATTCCTATACACTAATGATGAAAAATCTGAAAGAGTAATTAAGAAAACACTCCCATTTAGCACTGTAACAAAAAGAATAAAATACCTAGGAATAAACCTACCTAGGGAGACAAAAGATCTATATGAAGAAAACTATAAGATACTGATGAAAAAAATTATAGATGATACCAACAGATGGAGAGGTATACCATTTTCTTGGATTGGAAGAATCAATATTGTGAAAATGACTATACTACACAAAGCAATCTACAGATTCAATGCAATCCCTATCAAATTACCAATGGCATTTTTTATGGAATTAGAACAAAATATCTTAAAATTTGTATGGAGACACAAAAGATCCCGAATAGTCAAAGCTGTCTTGAGGGAAAAAATGGAGCTGGAGGAATCAGACTCCCTGACTTCAGACTATACTACAAAGCTACAGTAATCGAGACAATATGGTACTGACAGGAAAACAGAAACATAGATCAATAGAACAAGATAGAAAGCCTAGAGATAAACCCACACACCTATGGTCATCTAATCTATGACAAAGGAGGCAAGGATATACAATGGAGAAAAGACAGTCTCTTCAGTAAGTGGTGCTGGGAAAACTGGACACCTACATGTAAAAGAATGAAATTAGAACACTCCCTAACACCATACACAAACTCAAAATGGATTAGAGACCTAAATGTAAGACCAGACACTCTAAAACTCTTAGTGGAAAACATAGGAGGAGCACTCTTTGACATAAATCACAGCAAGATCTTTTTTGACCCACCTCCTAGAGTAATGGAAATAAAAACAAAAATAAACAAATGGGACCTAATGAAACTTCAAAGCTTTTGCACAGCAAAGGAAACCATGAATAAGATGAAAAGACAACCTTCAAAATGGGCGAAAATATTTGCAAATGAATCAATGGACAAAGGATTAATCCCCAAAATATATAAACAGCTCATGCAGCTCAATATCTTAAAAAAAAAAAAAAAAAAGAAACCCAATCCAAAAATGGCAGAAGACCTAAATAAACATTTCTACAAATAAGACATGTAGATGGCCAAGAAGCACATGAAAAACTGCTCAACATCACTAATTATTAGAGAAATGCAAATCCAAACTACAATGAGGCATCACCTCACACCAGTTAGAATGGGCATCATCAGAAAATCTACAAACAACAAATGCTGGAGAGGGTGTGTTGAAAAGGGAACTCTCTTTCAGTGTTGGTGGGAATGTAAATTGATACAGCCACTATGGAGAACAGTATGGAGGTTCCTTAAAAAACTAAAACTAGAATTACCTTATGACCCAGCAATCCCACTACTGGGCATATACCCAGAGAAAACCATAATTCAAAAAGACACATGCACCCTAATGTTCACTGCAGCACTATATACGATAGCTAGCTCATGGAAGAAACCTAAATGCCCATCAACAGATGAATAAACAAAGAAGTTGTGGTACATATATACAATGGAATATTTCTCAGCCATAAAAAGGAATGAAATTGATTCCTTTGTAGAGATGTGGATGGATCTAGATACTGTCATACAGAGTGAAGTAAGTCAGAAAGAGAAAAAGAAATGTCGTATATTAGCGCATATATGTGGAACCTAGAAAAATCGTAAAGATAAACCTGTTTGCAGAGCCAAAATTAAGACACTGATTTGGAGAACAAACATATGGACACCAAGGGGGGAAAGCGGTGGGGGGTGGGAGTGGTGCTGTGATGAACTGGGAGATTGGGATTGACATGTATACACTGATGTGTATAAAATGGATGACTAATAAGAAACTGTTGTATAAAAAAATAAATAAAATTAAATTTTAAAAAAAGTCTATAGTATTTAGATGATGTTTCTTTAAATTACCAAAAGCATAATGTGTGATTGAATTAAATTGATATTTATTTCATAATATGAATACTGTTTTCTAATCACAGGAAATTAGTAAGAGCAAGAGCTAGTTATGTAATATAACCAAATTAATTTAGTGATTAAAGAATTCCCTCTTGTTTGGGATAAAGTTTCCATGAAGTTTTAACTTTGTAATGATTATATTAGCTTTTCCTTCCTATTCTCTGTGTGTTTAGGATAGATCAGATAGTACTTAATAATAAATCAAATAAAGCTGAAATTAGTTAACAATAAATACTACAATTTAAAAAATTATAACACTAAATGCCTTTCTCTTCTGTTTCTGAAAATATTCTATGGGAAATTTATGTTTTCATTATATGCAGTGATATGAAAAAGTAAACATATATGTCTAGTGTTTCTATGATGCAGTATAGACCCTAGAATCTATAAAACATGGATGCACTGAATCCATTGTGGATTTAATGATGGAATTCAAGGTGGCCAATTACATCAGTGGAATTTTAGATAGCTAAGAATAATCTTGAATTGTGAGGGCTACATAGGTACACATAATGCATTTGTGTGATTTAGCATTTTTCAGTATATACAAAATGATCAACGATTATGTATCCCAAATTGAAAGGTAACTATGGAAATACATAAAGCAATAAAACGTATAATCTTTGCCTTCAGAGAGTTCTTACAACCTAAGAGCAGAGTAACGTAAATTTCAGGGAAACCAGTTTATAGTCATGGAATTTGAACAAAATTCAGTCTGACACTGATAGACACTCAGATAAAAACATAATCACGGTTTTTGAGTAAATGTCTTTGCAAGGTTTAGTTTTTTTGTTTTTTAAATAGAGGATGCCTGGGAAGTGATTTTTACATTTGCATAGGCTAGAAGCCATACAGTAGTAAGAGGGTACAATGACACCCTCCCTCATTAAGAAAATAAAGGTGTCTCTCAGGCCAGGTGGAATCCTCACTCCACATGGGCACTGTCTTGGGTAGACATCTGTCTCTGTAAGGAAGCCAGTAGAGTCCAAGGAAACTTCACCTTCCCACTTGGGTGGGCGTGCCAGCTCCTGCTTTGTGCAGCTGCTCTGAGCAAGTCAATTTCCTTATATTTTACAGTTAAAGACATCCCCATGTTTATCTTCTTTAGCTGATGGTTATTGCCTTTCCAGTGATCACAGTCTCATTGTGATGCCCAAACCACAAACCACAATATTAAAAAAGAGACTGAAATAGGTGCATGATAGGATTACTGTTCAATCTAGCTTGTTTGGGAACACCTAGGAAGATGCAGTTGATACCAATCAAAAAGGGTTTGGCACTAGATGTGAAATTTGAATTGAGCTTTGGTCATATCTTATAAATGGAAAATCAGCATTTTGGAAATTTGTTCATGATTTTTATTTTGCTACTTAGCACCGGAAAAAATTGCTGGGTATCCCTTCAAGGGGAATTTGTTATTGAAGTCCCCAAATGACCTCATTATAAGGCAATTTTTCTTCAAAGGCAGTACCACAGCTTTGACCCTAGTAACCATAAGCTAGTGAGGCACATACTGGAATATGTGGAAACTGTACAACAAACAGCAATTTCTTAAAAGAAGAGCTCAAAAGATAATTTCTCAATGACAATTTAGCAAAGCTATGTGAATTCTCATTTAACAGAAGATATACCTGCAAATCACTTAAATTCACTTATCTGCTGTGGTTGTAGTATTCTAGCCTTAACTGACAGCTCATTTGTTCTATTTACTGAGTTAAATAATGATAAAGACATCGGACAGGCTAAAATCTTGCAGCCTGATTCAGAATGTCACTCTCACCTTCAGTGCCTCCACATCTGCTTCATCTGTGGCACTTATTCAATATCTAGCAAACTCTATTTCCAGAAGGCAACTCCCAAGTGTGGAACTGCTATCTCTCAGGTACTTACAGATCACAAACTCAACTACTTTCCAACTCGAAAGTTTTACTTACATATGAATGAAGTTTCGAAGGAATAGGCATCTGGTACCTCTCTAAACCTTCTAGTGTTCATTCCTTTTGGTATACCAATACCATTTATTCTTTTGGTATTGCCTTCAGGATTACAAGGGTCCTTCTCTTATTAATCATTTTCCTTACAGAATAAGTTATAGTGTTCAGATTCAAAGGAATAGTGGTATTTAAGTTTCCCATGAAATCTAATTTTAAGCCTTCTGATTATAAAAGAAATATATGCTCACTGTAGAATCAGATTATCTCTTATCTTGCTACCCATAAGTATACCTTTTGCAAAAACCAAGAGACACTGATGTTTTCTCATTTGAGATACAGACAGATATATCAACAGAAACATATGCTTACTTTTTGTTTTGTTTGAAGGCAACTAAGATCAGTTTATAGATGTTCTTCTAATTTTTCTTTAATTTATGATTTTGTATCCTGTCACAAATGTTCTTCAAAATCATTTTATTGCCTACAAAACATTCCCAATTATGTGTTTTACTTTAATTTATTTAACTATGTTCTTGTGATTAGATTAATTTATCTGTCATGTACAGGTTTTCTTTGCTATTGGAAAGCAGAGCATTCCTCTGAGGCCTTTCATAAGCCAAAATGGTGTAAAGTGAAGAAGCAATTACCTTAGGACACATCTTGCTAACGGATATACAAAACAAATCGAGATAAAGCACAGACACTCACAGACACAATTCAAAGCTGTGGCGACCTGATGCTAAGATGCTGAGTGTAGGCAAGGAGCTTGGGGGTACCACTCTCAACGCTCTGGGTGCGCTGCCTCTATAACTTCTAGTCTCGATGCAAGACAAATGCTGACTGCCATTTTTGCTTTTTGACTTTTTTTGCAAAAGTAAAAAATTCAGATATCTTTTCTGCTAGTGAAAACAACTAGTAATGTTAAGTCTTTTGTAAAAGCAAAGTGGCATAAAGCGAACTTTCTCAAAGCAGGGGATCTCTGTATAGTAATGCAGGAATATCTTTGTACATAAATCTTTGTGTGACTAATAATTTCCTTAGAAGAACATCATAGAGGTGGGATTTCTGAATATGAAAATAGTTCTGGCTAGGATTTTTTTCTCGGAGATTTGACTTAATTATACTCTGGCTAGCATCATAAGACAGCAGGAATTTTTAACATTTCATTTTAGTATTTTTATTCCATTTTATCAAACGATTGCAATGTTAATTATCCTTTTAAATATGATAGTGGAAAATCCGATTTCATCAATTGCTTAGACATGCATTTTGGTTATGAGTTATATGCTTCATTTTTTCATATGAACATATTTCCTTATTGAACGTTTTATAAAATAGTTATCATTTTTTTCCCTATTGAGTTGTGATTTCTCTTCCATGATTCTTTTTTTTTATCATATTTATTTGAGTATAACTGTTTTACAATCGTGTGTTAGTTTCTCCTTTACAACAAAGTGAATCAGTTATACATATACATATGTTCCCATATCTCTTCCCTCTTGCGTCACCCTCTCTCCCACCCTCCCTACCCCACCCCTCTAGGTGGTCACAAAGCACAGAGGTGATCTCCCTGTGCTATGCGGCAGCTTCCCACTAGCTATCTAAATTACATTTGGTAGTATATATGTCCCTGCCACTTTCTCACTTCATCACAGCTTACCCTTCCCACTCCCCATATCCTCAAGTCCATGCTCTAGTAGGTCTGTGTTTTATTCCCGTCCTACCACTAATCTCTTCATGACTTTTTTTCCTTAGATTCCATACATATGTGTTAGTATACAATAGTTCTTTTACTTGTTCTGACTTCCTTCACTCTGTATGACATACTCCAGGTCTATCCACCTCATTACAAATAACTCAGTTTCATTTCTTTTTATGGCTGAGTAATATTCCATTGTATATATGTGCCACATCTTCTTTATCCCTTCATCTGTTGATGGACACTTAGATTGCTTTCATGTTCTGGCTATCGTAAATAGAGCTGCAATGAACATTTTGGTGCATGACTCTTTTTGAATTATGGTTTCCTCAGGGTATATGCCCAGTAGTGTGATTGCTGGGTCGTATGGTAGTGCTATTTTTAGCTTTGTAAGGAACCTCCATACTGTTCTCCATAGTGGCTGTATCAATTTACATTCCCACCAGCAGTGCAAGAGGGTTCCCTTTTCTTCACACCCACTCCAGCATTTATTGTTTACAGAGTTTTTGATGATGGCCAATCTGCCTGGTGTGAGATGATATCTCATTGTAGTTTTGATTTGCATTTCTCTAATGATTAATGATGTTGAGCATTCTTTCATGTGTTTGTTGGCAATCTGTAAATCTTCTTTAGAGAAATGTCTATTTAGTTCTTCTGCCCATTTTTGGATTGGGTTGTTTCTTTTTTTTGTTATTGAGCTGCATGAGTTGCTTATAAATTTTGGATATTAATCCTTTGTCAGTTGCTTCATTTGCAAATATCTTCTCCCATTCTGAGGGTTGTCTTTTGGTCTTGTTTATGGTAACCTTTGCTGTGCAAAAGCGTTTAAGTTTCATTGGGTCCCATTTGTTTATTTTTCTTTTTATTTCCATTTCTCTAGGAGATGGGTCAAAAAGGATCTTGCTGTGGTTTATGTTATACAGTGTTCTGCCTATGTTTTCCTCTAAGAATTTGATAGTGTCTGGCCTTACATTTAGGTCTTTCACCCATTTTGAGTTATTTTTGTGTGTGGTGTTAGGGAGTGTTCTAATTTCATACTTTTACAGGTAGCTGTCCAGTTTTCCCAGCACCACTTATTGAAGAGGCTGTCTTTTCTCCAATGTATATTCTTGCCTCCTTTATCAAAGATAAGGTGACCATATGTGTGTGGGTTTATCTCTGGGCTTTCTATCCTGTTCCACTGATCTATATTTCTGTTTTTGTGCCAGTACCATACTGTCTTGATTACTGTAGATTTGTAGTAGAGTCTGAAGTCAGGGAGCCTGATTCCTCCAGCTCCATTTTTCGTTCTCAAGATAGCTTTAGCTATTCAGGGTCTTTTGTGTTTCCATACAAATTGTGAAATTTTTTTTTTCTAATTCTGTAAAAAATGCCAGTGGTAATTTGATAGGGATTGCATTGAATCTGTAGATTGCTTTGGGTAGTAGAGTCATTTTTACAATGTTGATTCTTCCAATCCAAGAACATGGTATATTTCTCCACCTATTTGTATCATCTTTAATTTCTTTCATCAGTGTCTTATAGTTTTCTACATACAAGTCTTTTGTCTCCTTAAGTAGGTTTATTCCTAGATATTTTATTCTTTTTGTTGCAATGGTAAATGGGAGTGTTTTCTTAATTTCACTCTCAGATTTTTCATCACTAGTGTATAAGAATGCCAGAAATTTCTGTGCATTAATTTTGTATCCTGCTACTTTACCAAATTCATTGATTAGCTCTAGTAGTTTTCTGGTAGCATCCTTATGATTCTCTCTATATAGTATCATGTCATCTGCAGACAGTGACATATTTACTTCTTTTCCGATTTGGATTCCTTTTATTTCTTTTTTTTCTCTGATTGCTGTGGCTAGAACTTCCAAAACTGTGTTGAATAAGAGTGGTGAGAGTGGGCAACCTTGTCTTGTTCCTGATCTTAGTGGAAATGGTTTCAGTTTTTCCACCATTGAGAATGATGCTGGCTGTGGGTTTGTCATATATGGCGTTTATTCTGTTGAGGAAAGTTTCCTCTATGCCTACTTTCTGCAAGGTTTTTATCAGAAATCGGTGTTGAATTTTGTCAAAAGCTTTCTCTGCATCTATTGAGATGATCATATGGTTTTCTCCTTCAGTTTGTTGATATGGTGTATCACGTTGATTGATTTGCATTCCTTGCATTCCTTGCATTCCTGGAATAAACCCCACTTGATCCTTTGTATGATCCTTTTAATGTGCTGTTGGATTCTGTTTGCTAATATTTTGTTGAGGATTTTTGCACCTATGTTCATCAGTGATATTGGCCTGTAGTTTTCTTTCTTTGTGACGTCTTTGTCTGGTTTTGGTATCAGGGTTATGGTGGCCTCATAGAAAGAGTTTGGGAGTGTTCCTCCCTCTGCTATCTTTTGGAAGAGTTTGAGAAGGATAGGTGTTAGCTCTTCTCTAAATGTTTGATAGAATTCGCCTGTGAAGCCATCTGGTCCTGGGTTTTTGTTTGTTGGAAGATTTTTAATCACAGTTTCAATTTCAGTGCTTTTGATTTGTCTGTTCATATTTTCTATTTCTTCCTGGTTCAGTCTCAGCAGGTTGTGCATTTCTATGAATTTTTCCATTTCTTCCAGGTTGTCAATTTTATTTACATACAGTTGCTTGTAGTAATCTCTAATAATCTTTTGTATTTCTGCAGTGTCCATTGTTACATCTCCTTTTTATTTCTAATTCTATTGATTTGAGTCTTCTCCCTTTTATTCTTGATGAGTCTGGCTAATGGTTTATCAATTTTATTTATCTTCTCAAAGAACCAGCTTTTACTTTTATTGATCTTTGCTATTGTTTCCTTCATTTCTTTTTCATTAATTTCTGATCTGATCTTTATGATTTCTTTCCTTCTGCTAAATTTGGGGTTTTTTTGTTCTTCTTTCTCTAATTGCTTTAGGTGCAAAGTTACGTTGTTTATTCGAGATGTTTCCTGTTTCTTATGGTATGATTTTATTGCTATAAACTTCCCTCTTAGAACTGCTTTTGCTGTATCCCATAGGTTTTGGGACATCGTGTCTCCATTGTCATTTGTTTCTAAGTATTTTTTAATTTCCTCTTTGATTTCTTCAGTGATCACTTCGTTATTAAGTAGTGTATTGTTTAGCCTCCATGTGTTTGTATTTTTTGCAGATCTTTTCCTGTAATTAATATCTAGTCTCATAGCATTGTGATCTGTAAAGATACTTGACACAATTTCAATTTTCTTAAATTTGCCAAGGCTAGATTTGTGACCCAAAATATGATCTATCCTGGAGAATGTTCCATGAGCACTTGAGAAAAATGTGTATTCTGTTGTTTTTCGATGGAATGTCCTAGAAATATCAATTAAGTCCATCTTGTGTAATGTATCATTTAAAACTTGTGTTTCCTTATTTATTTTCATTTTGGATGATCTGTCCATTGGTGAAAGTGGGGTGTTAAAGTCCCCTACTATGATCGTGTTACTGTTGATTTCCCCTTTTATGGCTGTTAGTATTTGCCTTATGTATTGAGGTGCTCCTATGTTGGGTGCATAAATATTTACAATTGTTATATCTTCTTCATGGATCGATCCCTTGATCATTATGTAGTGTTCTTCTTTGTCTCTTGTAATAGTTTTTATTTTAAAGTCTATTTTGTCTGATATGAGAATTGCTACTCCAGCTTTCTTCTGATTTCCATTTGCATGGAATATCTTTTTCCATCCCCTCACTTTCAGTCTGTAAGTGTCCCTAGGTCTGAAGTGGGTCTCTTGTAGACAGCATATATACGGGTCTTGTTTTTATATCCATTCAGCCAGTGTGTGTCTTTTGGTGGGAGCATTTAATCCATTTACATTTAAGGTAATTATCAATATGTATGTTCCTACTACCTTTTACTTAATTGTTTCGAGTTTGTTCTTGTAGGTCTTTTCCTTCTCTTGTGTTTCTTGCCTAGAGAAGTTCATTTAGCATTTGTTGTAAATCTCGTTTGGTGGGGCTGAACTCTCTTAGCTTTTGCTTGTCTGTAAAGGTTTTAATTTCTCCATCAAATCTGAATGAGATCCTTGCTGGGTAGAGTAATCTTGGTTGTAGATTTTTTTCCTTCATCACTTTAAATATGTCATGCCACTTCCGTCTGGCTTGTAGATTTCTGCTGAAAGATCAGATGTTAAGCTTATGGGGATTCCCTTGTGTGTTATTTGTTGTTTTTCCCTTGCTGCTTTTAATATGTTTTCTTTGTATTTAATTTTTGACAGTTCGATTATTATGTGTCTTGGCGTGTTTATCCTTGGGTTTATCCTGTATGGGACTCTCTGTGCTTCCTGGACTTGGTTGACTATTTCCTTTCCTATATTAGGGAAGTTTTCAACTATAATCTCTTCAAATATTTTCTCAGTCCCTTTCTTTTTCTCTTCTTCTTCTGGGACCCCTATGATTCGAATGTTGGTGCGTTTAATGTTGTCCCAGAGATCTCTGAGACTGTCCTCAGTTCTTTTCATTCTTTTTTCTTTCTTCTACTCTGCAGTAGTTATTTCCGCTACTTTATCTTCCAGGTCACTTATCCGTCCTTCTGCCTCAGTTATTCTGCTACTGATCCCGTCTAGAGTATTTTTCATTTCATTTATTGTGTTGCTCATCATTGCTTGCTTCCTCTTTATTTCTTCTAGGTCCTTGTTAACTGTTTCTTGCAATTTCCAAGATTTTGAATCATCTTTACTATCATTATTCTGAATTCTTTTTCAGGTAGACTGCCTATTTCCTCTTCATTTGTTAGGTCTGGTGTGTTTTTATCTTGCTCCTTCATCTGCTGTGTGTTTTTCTGTCTTCTCATTTTGCTTATCTTACTGTGTTTGGGGTCTCCTTTTTGCAGGCTGCATGTTCGTAGTTCCCTCTGTTTTTGGTGGCTGTCCCCAGTGGCTGAGGTTGTTTCAGTGGGTTGAGCAGGTTTCCTGGTTGGGGGAACTAGTGCCTCTGTTCTGGTGGATGAGGCTGGATCTTGTCTTTCTGGTGGGCAGGTCCACGTCTGGTGGTGTGTATGGGGATGTTGGTAGCCTTATTATGATTTTAGGCAGCTTCTCTGCTAATGGATGGGGCTGTAGACCTGTCTTTTTCTTTGTTGAGGAGAGGGTGTCCAGCACTGTTCATTGCTGGTCCTTGAGTGAAGCTGGGTCTTGGTGTTGAGATGGAGATCTCTGGGAGATTTTCGCTGTTTAATATTACATGGAGCTGGGAGGTCTCTTGTGGACCAGTGTCCTGAGGTTGGTTCACCCACCTCAGAGACACAGCCCTGATGCCTGGCTGGAGCGCCAAGAGCCTTTAATCCACACGGCTCAAAATAAAAGGGAGAAAAAATAGAAAGGAAAGAAAAGGAAGGAAGGAAGGAGGGAGGGAGGGAGGGAGGGAGGGAGGAAGGAAGGAATGAAGGAAGGAAGGAAGGAAGAAAGCAAGAAAGGAAGGAAGGAAGGAGCAGAGGAAGAAAGGGAGGAAGGAAGAGAGGAAGGAAGGGAGGAAGGAAGGGCGTAAAGAAGGGACGAAGGAAGGAAGAAAGGAGGGAAGGAGGGAAGAAAGGGAGGAGACAAAATAAAGTAGGATAGAGTATAGTTATTAAAATAAAAAAATAATTATTAAGAAGAAAAATTTCTATTAAAAAAAAAAGGGTCAGTCTAACCCTAGGACAAATGGTGAAAGCAAAGCTATACAAACAAAATCTCACACAGCAGCACACACATACACACTCACAAAAAGAAAAAAGGGGAAAATAATAGTCTATCTTGCTCCCAAAGTCTACCTCCTCAACTTGGGATATTTCGCTGTCTATTCAGGTTTTCCATAGATGCAGGGCACTTCAAGTTGATTGTGGAGCTTTAATCCTCTGCTTCTGAGGCTGCTGGGAGAGAACTCCCCCTCTCCTCTTTGTTCGTACAGCTCCTGGGGTTCAGCTTTGGACTTGGTCCCGCCTCTGCGTGTAGGTCGTCTGAGGGAGTCTGCCCTTCGCTCAGACAGGACAGGGTTAAAGGAGCAGCTGATTCGGCAGCTCTGGCACAGGCCGGGGGGAGGGAGGGGCACGGATGCGGGGCGAGCCTGCGGCGGCAGAGGCCAGAGTGACGCTGCACCAGCCCGAGGCGCGCCGCGCGTTCTCCCGGGGAAGCTGTCTCTGGATCCCGGGACCCCGGCAGTGGTGGGCTGCACGAGTTCCCGGGAGGGGCGGTGTGGAGAGTAACCTGTGCTCGCACACAGGCCTCTTGGTGGCGGCAGCAGCAACCCTAGCGTCCCACACCCGTCTCTGCTGTCCGTGCCGACAGCCGCGGCTCGCTCCCGTTTCTGAAGCTCCTTTACGCGGTGCCCTTAATCCCCTCTCCTCGCGCCCGAGGAAGCAAAGAGGCAAGAAAAAGTCTCCTGTCTCTTCGGCAGCTCCGCGCCCGTTTCTGGAGCTTCTTTAAGTGACACGCTTTAACCCCTCTCTTTGCACACCAGGAAGCAAAGAGGGAAGAAAAGGTCTCTTGCCTCTTCGGCAGCTCCAGTCTTCAACCGGACTCCCTCCTGGCCAGCCGTGGCGCACCAACCCCCTCAGGCTGTTTTCACTCTGCCAACTACAGACCTTTCCCTGGGATCCGACTGAAGCCGGAGGCTCAGCTCCCAGCCCCCGCCCGCCCTGGTGGGTGAGCAGACAAGCCTCTCGGGCTGGTGAGTGCTGGTCGGCACTGATCCTCTGCGGAATCTCTCCGCTTTGCCCTCCGCACCCTGTGGCTGCGCTCTCCTCCGCGGCTCCGGAGCTTCCCCCTCCACCACCCGCAGTCTCCACCCACGAAGGGGCTTCTAGTATGTGGGTACCTTTCCTCCGTCACGGCTGCCTCCCACCGGTACAGGCCCCGTCCCTATTCTTTGTCTCTGTTTATTCTTTTTTCTTTTGCCCTACCCAGGTAGGTGGGGAGTTTCTTGCCTTTTGGGAGGTCTGAGGTCTTCTGCCAGCGTTCGGTGGGTGTTCTATAGGAGAAGTTTCACGCGTAGATGTATTTCTGATGTATCTGTGAGGAGGAAGGTGATCTCTGCATCTTACTCTTCCGCCATCTTCTCGCCTCCCCCCCTGTAGTGTTCATTTTAACTTGATAATGTGCTATAGAAATAAAATTGACATTTTTATGTAGGCAAGTTTATTGATTATATTCTTTATGGTTCGCCTTCCTTACTTTTTCTTTCTTTTCCCTTTCTTTCTTTCTTTCCTTCTTTCTTTCTCCTTTTCAATTTCTTTTTTAATTTACTTGTGAAAATTTTAAGAATACAGATGTAGAAATATTAGTCAGATTGGCCCTAAAAACAACACATGTATTTAGTTTCCTTTGTGCTTTTTCAAATGCTAATTTAAAAGAAATTTCATATTAGCCTAAGATGATGCAAATTTTATTTATTTTTTTTTCAGAAGAAGGGGACAACAAATTTTTAACTACTTTTGTAAAGTTCAAAAAGTTTTAGAATATCTAACAGGTGATACCAATTTATTTTATTCTTATGTCAGGTAAAAAAAATTGCCAGGGATAAAGAGAACTGATTCACCATGGGATGGAGAAATTCAGTGAATATTTAATCCAAATTAATAAAAAATGAATTTAAACCAAACCCACAGGCCAAAAAATACGTTTAAACTGCACTATCTAAGAAGCACCTTTCGAGACCAGTGTGGCCCCATGTGGTTTTACAGTAAAAGCAAACCTGCTTTACAAAACAATGCTTAAAAATCTGTATTATTAGTGACATCTTACATGCTGTCAAAATATTTCTTATTTAAATTTTATTTGTCACTAAGCCCACTTAACGCCTTAGTGCTGAGCACACTTAGTTGTGGCTACAAGTTTTAATTTCATGACAATGCAAAAAATTCTGACTTTTTGGATGACATTTTTCTTTCTTTTTTCTTAATGATACTTGGTCAGTAGCTAAGGCTCAGTGACATTTATCAGCTACGTAATTAAAATGTAGACTCTTTTATAATAATTGCAAATGTGACCTTCATTTGTGTATTTTTGCTAGCTAGCATGTTTAGCCAAATGTCACAAAGAACCCTAATCCATTCTTTCCCATAATGTTTAATTATATCATATTGAAAGTGTTCATTCTTCAGTTACCATGGTTTATGAAATCACACTGCTTCCCTAGGGAGTGAGGAGCTATATTTCCAATGTCGTAATGAGCAGTGATTGCAAGGCTGTGTCTACAAGCTGCCAAAACAACTAGCTGAAAAGTGAAAATTCATTAAATTAACAGGTGGGTTTGCCTTCATGATGCCAAACAATAGCTCTGATTTGTTTTTCTCTATACAGATAAGGGATTCACAGACATAGGCTCAATTGCTTTGGTTTTCCATAAAAACAGCCCAGATCTCTCCTCTCACTTTTCAGATCTTTATATCTAATTTCCAGATGAATTCTCTTCCTGAATGTTCCACAGATATTTGCCACTTTACCCAATCTCCATACTTTCCAAGTCCTACCTTCTCCATACACATTAGCACTGCTCTGGTTAACTCTTTTCTCCTAAATTCTCCCTGGATCCTTCCAGTCCATGCTCCACAATTTCATGAAAGTCATATTTCTAATGCAGAAATATGATCGTGGTACATGCCTGCTAAGGCAAAGCAAACCTTTAAACCTTCAAGGCAAAGCAAACTTTTCTTCTGAGAGAGAAGGCCCTTCTTATCTATTTGTCCAAATTCATATATTCTCTTTCCTGTCTTCCTTCTCTGAAATTTTAATCAATCAATAATGAATTATCTACAGTTTCTCAAAAGAATCAGACCATATTTCCTTTTCAGCCTTTGTACTTGCTCTTTCCCTACTGCTGTTGTGTTAATTATGAAGCAATGAATAGTTTATAAAAACATAATTTGGGGGATGTTCCATTTATACATAACTCATCACTGTTATTCATAGAACTAAAGGTTAATGAAACATTTTATCTTAGTTTATAAAACATAATTCAAATTCAAAGATAGAATCAAACACATTTAATATATCCATTTACTTTTTATTATATGTTTTAAAAATATTTTAATACTCCTATATTGAGATTTTATCTGTATTAAGCAAATATTGTAGGATTGATGTAAATAATTTTGTTCTCTTGAAACTATACTTTGCATGTAGTTATGAGATTATAAATATACAATTAAATCTATCACAACGTCAAAGTGTATACTTTACTAAGACGTTTTTACCTTACAAAACACATGTCCATGTAATAATGTTTGGGTGAACACATAGAATTGGGATAATAGATATATTAGGTATAATTTTGGAGTTTAAAATGTATTTTTAAAGAGCAGCAACAATCTAACTTTTTTAGTAAGTTGCACTATTCCCAAATGTCACAGTATTGCTGTGTAAAACAGCTGAGACAAGTTTAGATTTTCACTAGAAGCAGAGATATTTTGCAAACTAGGGCATACATTTAGTCAATTCATTTTTCTTTGGTCAATTTATCAAAATATTTTCCCCAAAGGATGTATTTACCATATTGTAAACAATATTAAATTCTTAGCTACATTTAAGTTTGTTAATTATTCTTCTGATTCAATAAAGTCTAACTATTAGAGGAGAGACTACCAACTTTGGGTAAAAGTAGAAGTCTGAGGGCATTTTTTACTCAGATGTTTTCTGAGTAAAATTTAGTTGCTTTTGAACTCTCCATTCTTCAACTCCATACAAAAATAATAATTTTAATTATAATAATATATTTAATTATATTTTCATTTATTACCTGCCCTTGGAGAAGTTCTCAGGTAGCATAACAAAAGATTTTCTCAATTAGGGCCTTAACCTATAGTGAACTTTAGTTTGGCTGTCTCTTTGTGACACATAATCACAATAACTATGGATAAGAAGAGAAGATTAATTTATTTTTATAGCATTCAAGAGAGTAGTTATTTGTCTCCACAATTTAATGTGGGTTAATAAGATCAAGCCACCACTCCTAGAGCAGAGGCATACAAGCTTTTATTCATCTACTCTAATGTATATTAGTATTTTTTTAAAGAATACCATAGATAGAAAGATTCTGTTAGATGCTCATAATTTATTTAAGCATATAGAATAGTAGAAACAATAGTTTAATTAACTCTGGTTTTAGAATAAAACAGTCATAGACATATATCTAATCATTGCTCATTGCTCAAGATAATAATATTTCTCAGTGTTTAACAGACTCAGCTAAACAAATCTGAAAACCTGTATGGTATATTCATCAGGACCTATCCAAAAACTGTTCCCAGAAATCCATCACTGATAAAGTGTCTCATATTTGATTTCAATAGTTTTGTGAAGGAGATTATTCTAATAGAAGGTCAGGTTGATCCAATATTGCCCAAGATTTGAACACTGCTTTTGGCAAGATGCTTTGGTTTGCAAGGAAGAAAATTTTCAACTCAAGCTGAATTAACCAATAAAGCCATATATGGTTATACAATTTAAGATACTAGGGATCCAGCTGGTATGAGGGTATTTTATTAGGGCTGCTTAACAATGTCACAGAAAACCCAGTTATTATTTCTTCTGTGTTTGATGGTGCTGTCAATTAACAAATTGCTTTCACATATATTATTATATATAATCTGTATAACAACTGAGTATGGAATGATTATGTATACATGTATATACATATGTGAAAGCAATCCATGAACTATAAAATGTCATATAAATGCAAGATGATATAATTAGCACTATTATTGCTACTCAGTTTGAAATGTTTTGGCAGTAAAAATCAACTGTGCTACACCTGAGGTTTCCTTAGCATTCAAAGAAGGGACATTTGAAGTTCTCAATCTAGAAACATATCTTGGGTAACCACGCATTTACTACTCTAGTAGAACAAAATTGTCAAGAACATTTTTTTTTTTGTATTTTCTCTTGAGAATTAACACTTTTTGATTGAACTTGCAAAAAAATTGCCATCATATCTTAAGAAGTAGTTTTTTAGTAATGGAAAAGTTCAGTGGCAAACTATAAATTTCAAACACGTCCTTTTTGAAATTGAGACCATCTTGTGGCATCATTTATTTCTTCACCTTTGCATTTGTACATTCATAATTTATTTGTCAGACAAGTTCATTTAGTACTAAACTTCATGGTTAAAGGTAAAAAAAAGTGCAAGAACAGGGCTTTCATTTCTGTGAAAAAGAGATGCAAAACTTTTCTATCTATGTGCAAAAATGCAAATATCCATGGGCAATATGTAAATGTGTTATTTAAAGGACATGATGAACTTCAAAATACATTTTAGCCTTATTGTAAACCTTGCATTTCTTGAATATAAAATTGTCAAAAGTATAAATATTGCAGAGATTGTAATATTCACTGTGATAAATAGCTGCTCAATTTGACACCTTTAAAGTTATAATTAACATCATCAAAATCTGGCTACCTAGAAAGTTGAATGGTAGTTGTTCCACTGAAGGAGAATATTCTAAAAGTAAATAAAATTTTTAAAAACTGAACATAATATTTTAGTTAGAAATGGATACTTTCCTGAAAGAACACAATTTCCTAGAGAAAGCAGGAAGTTTGCTCATACCTTATCTTCATATTGGATACCAAGCTGTGCTCAGTACTTGGGCTTAAATAGGCACTGAAAGCAGGTCAAAGTAATAAAGTTATAAGATACTACTTTTAGCAGGCGCTTCTGAATTTTTTTTAATTGGTCATTGAGTTTACTGTAATAAAATATACACCCCAACTCTTCCCCTGTGAAGAAAAAAATTTTTCTATGTGAATTGATGGGCTTCTGCCCAGTAGAGGGCACTGCTGTATATTTATCCAACCCCTACTTGGCCATTAAAACTTGAAAATAAAATTTTACAGGACAAATGCTTTTTTGTGGATTATCATAATGAAGAAATTGGGATTACAGAGGAAAGTAAGGAGAGAAAAAGGGAAAGGACATTGAAAATAACATTTTACCTTTAAATAACAATATTAATATATATTTTAATCTCAGTATGAATTGTTTAAAAATTGCTAGCCACTTTCTTTTCCCCAAAGAGGACCTGGGAGAATGAAAATACATTTGACAACAATAGAGAAAACAATGATTTTAGAGAGAATTTTTTTCTATAAATGGCTTGTAAAAGTTTGGCATTCATTTTGAAATTGAATTATTATAGTTAACACTTAAATACCCCTACCTACTGAAAAATTTTCCCTGACATTTCTACCTCTCATGAGAATATTAGTTTCTTATTCTGTGTCTGACAATGTGGCTCTTTTACTTTGTATAGTTACGTACATGCTCTAGGGCTCTGCTAAACTGTGGCTTTTATTAGGTGAGATTCCTCTTATTCTACCAATGCTTGGAACAGAGTGTTCGCTCAACAAATATGAATTGAAAAAATGACCAAGGGGTTAATTAACAAAAATGAAAATCATTTCAAGAGCAGACAAGGTTTTTACTTAGAATGCCAAATGAGCAATTAAAATATAAATTCTGTGAAAAGGTACAACTAAGGGGACTATTGAATTTTCTCCAAATAACCCTGAATATAGACAGATGCAAATGATTCATTATCAATACATATTCTGATGTTTTATTTATTGCATTTTTATTTAGGATTTTAAGGAAGTTTTTTCTTTCCATTTTCTTGACTTTTTTTTTTTATTGGAATGCCAAACAGGGAAAAAAGATAATGAGGAAATAATCCCTCCTATGAAAACTTCATTTAAAATAGATTAATACTTAGCACTATAAATTACCATAATGTGAAGCAGCAACTCAAGATTCTACTTGTAAAATACACACAAATATGATATATATACATATATAGATTGAAATCTATTATGCATATGTTCAAAGGAAACTACTTTTAAAACCTATGATTTCATCCAGTATGATAGTTTTAAAAATAATTCTTAAAATTATTTTTTAAATAATTATTTTCCTGTTTCTTTCTCTTATATGATTTAGCTATGTTTTAAAAATTGTTGGGTTTTTCTTAGATAAAAACACTTTGGTAGATGAAACACAAATCACTATATGCATTCATGTTTCTTTAGCTAGATTAAATATTAACCTACTTTCATTTACAAAATGACATGAAGAGTCATTCTGAATAGCCAGACCAACAGATATTTAATCAACCCAACAATTTATTTCCAGGATATTTGCATCTCAGACGTTTTATATCATTCTGTATGGCTTTTTATTTTTAAAGGACAATAAAAAAATCATAAATGAAAATGGCCATGTTAAAAAAGCAAGATGTTTTACTTCCCAATGTCATTGGAAATGGGAGACTATGCTACCAGAAAAGACGAAAATGTTATCACTCAAGGGCAAATCTTTTTACAGCCAAGCACCACAAAAATGGCACAGTAAAACCACTCAGTGTGGCCACGATAACAATCAGTTTGGATAGACTTAGCTACAGAGCATCTAAAGCGACTTAGAGGATTGGCCACAATTCCTTTCTGATGGCTCTGCCAAAGCATGGTTAATTTATTTCAGCTCTATAGGCATGATCCAAGCTAAAGTGACACTCAAGCAATTTAAAAATACATCCCCAAATAAATGTCTTTAAAATGCAGCCAAATCACCAGGAAATAGTTAGTTGGGTTATTGATATATTTTTTTTAAAGTTACTTTCCTTATTTTATATTTGAATATAATGGCTTAAATAAAGTATCTAGAAAGTAGATTTATAACAGACAGCAAGAACAGACTCATGTTCCTTATGGAACTTAAATCATGCTTATTTACAGAGAGGAATTGCATTACACAATGTAAGAAGTTACAGGGAAGAGTAAAGCAAAGAAGTAAATGCAGGGAACAAGAAGACATAAAACATGATCACCAAAGATTGCCTAACCCAGGCTCCCTTTGGGACAGTTAGGGAGACAATTAAAGCTTCATAGCTCTCTTCCAGTCCCTCCCTTCAGGAAGCTCCCACAAGCCTCTTAGATAGCCTCATCTCCCAGAGGGAAGACAGCAGAAGCAAGAAGGACTAGACTCCTGCAGCCTGTGGAAAAAAAAAAAAAAAACACATCCACAGAAACACAGACTAAATGAAAAGGAAGAAGACTATAAACCAGATGAAGGAAAAAAATAAAACCCTAGAAAAACAACTAAATGAAGTGGAGGTAGGCAACAAAACAAAGAAAACAGTAGCAAAGATCAATAAAACTAAAAGCTAGTTCTTTGAGAAGATAAACAAAACTGATAAACCTTTAACCAGACTCATTAAGGAAAAGAGGGAGAAGACTCAAATCAATAAAATTAGAAATGGAAAAGGGGAAGTTACAAGGGACAATACAGAAATACAAAGCATCATAAGAGACTACTACAAGCAACTCTATGCCAATGAAATGGACAACCTGGAAGAAATGGACACATTCTTAGAAAGGTATAACATACCAAGAAACCAGGAAGAAATAGAAAATATGAACACACCAATCACAAGTAATGAAATTAAAACTGTGATTTAAAATATTCCAGCAAACAAAAGTAAGGGGCCAGATGGCTTCACAGGTGAATTCTATCAAACATTTAGAGAAGCGCTAACACCCAAACTTCTCAAACTTTTCCAAAAAATTGCAGAGGAAGGAACACTCCCAAACTCATTCAATGAGGCCACCATCACCCTGATACCAAAACCAGACAAAGATATTGCAAAAAAAGAAAATTGCTGACCAATACCACTGGTGAATATAGATGCAAAAATCCTCAACAAAATACCAGCAAACAGAATCCAACACATTAAAAGGATCATACACGATGTTCAAGTGGGATTTATCCCAGGAATGCAAGGACTCTTCAGTATAAGCAAATCAATCCATGTGACACACCATACTAACAAACTGAAGAATAAAAACAATATGCATCTCAATAGATGCAGAAAAAGCTTTTGACAAAATTCAACACCCATTTATGATAAAAACTCTCCAAAAAGGGGGCATAGAGGGAACCTACATCAACATAGTAAAAGCCATATACAACAAATACACAGCAAACATCATTCTCAATGGTGAAAAACTGAAAGCATTTCCTCTAAGATCAGGAACAAGACAAGGATGTTCACTCTCTCCACTATTATTCAACATAGTTTTTGAAATCCTAGCCATGGCAATCAGAGAAGAAAAAGAAATAAAAGGAATACAAATTGGAAAAGAAGAAGTAAAACTGTCACTGTTTGCAGATGACATGATATTCTACATAGAGAATCCTAAAGATGCCACCAGAAAACTACTAGAGCTAATCAGTGAATTTGGTAAAGTTGCAGGATACAAAATTAATGCACAGAAATCTCTTGTATTTCTATTTACTAACAATGAAAGATCAGAAAGAGAAATTAAGGAAACAATCCCATTCATCATTGCAACAAAAATAATAAATACATAGGCATAAACCTACCTAAGGAGACAAAAGACCTATACTCAGAAATCTATAAGACATTGATGAAAGAAATCAAAGATGATACAAACAGATGTAGAGAAATACCACATTCTTGGATTGGAAGAATCTATATTGTGAAAATGACTATACTACCAAAAGCAATCTACGTATTCAATGCAATCCCTATCAAATTACCAATGGAATTTTTTACAGAACTAGAATAAAAAATCATAAATTTGTATGGAAACACAAGAGACCCCAAATAGCCAAAGTAATCTTTTTTTTTCTTTTAAAATATATTTATTTATTTATATTTTGGCTGTGTTGGGTTTTCATTGTGGGGCACGGGCTTTCTCTAGTTGTGGTGAGGAGGGGCTACTCTTTGTTGTGGTGTGCAGGCTTCTCATTGCAGTGGCTTCTCTTGTTATGGGACACGGGCTTTAGGCATTTGGGCTTCAGTAATTGTAGCATGAGAGCTCAGTAGTCGTGGCTCGTGAGCTCTAGAGCACAGGCTCATTAGTTGTGTTGCACGGGCTTAGTTGCTCCATGGCATGTGGGATCTTCCTGGACCAGGTCTCGAACCCATCTCCCCTGCATTGGCAGGTGGATTCTTAACCACTGCACCACCATAGAAGTCCCAGCCAAAGCAATCTTGAGGGGAAAAAATGGAGCTGGAGGAATCAGACTCCCTGACTTCAGACCATACTACAAAGCTACAGTAGTCAAGACAATGTGGTACTGACACAAAAACAGAAATATAGATAAATGGAACAGGATAGAAAGTGTAGAGATAAACCCATGCACCTATAGTCAACTAATCTTCGATATACAATGGAGAAAAGATGGTTTCTTCAATAAGTGGTGCTGGGAAAACTTGACAGCTACATGTAAAAGAATGAAATTGGAACACTCCCTAACATCATACACAAAAATAAACTCAAAATGGATTAAAGAGCTAAATGTAAGATGAGACACTATAAAACTCTTAGAGAAAAACATAGGAAGAACACTCTTTGAAATAAATCACAGCAAGATCTTTTTAGACCCACCTCCTAGAGTAATAGAAATAAAAACAAAAATAAACAAATGGGACCCAATGAAACTGAAAAGCTTTTGAACAACAAAGGAAATTATAAACAAGACAAAAAGACAACCCTCAGAATGGACGAAAATATTTGCTAATGAATCAACAGACAATGGATTAATCTACAAAATATACAAGCAGCTTATTCCACTCAATATTTGAAAAACAAACAACCCAATCAAAAAATGGGCAGAAGACCTAAATAGACATTTCTCCAAAGAAGACATTGAGATGGCCAAGAGGCACATGAAAAGCTGCTCAACATCACTAATTATTAGAGAAATGCAAATCAAAACTACAATGATGTATCACCTTACACCAGTTAGAATGGGCATCATCAGAAAATCTACAGACAACAAATGCTGGAGAGGGTGTGGAGAAATGGAAACCCTCTTGCACTGCTGGTGGGAATGTAAATTGATACAGCCACTATGGAGAACAGTATGGAGGTTCCTTAAAAAACAAAAAATAGGATTAGCATATGACCGAGCAATCCCATTACTGAACATATACCCAGAGAGAAAAAAATACTTCAAAAAGACACATGCACCCCAATACTCATTGCAGCACTATTTACAATAGCCAGGTCATGGAAGCAACCTAAATTCCCATCGACAGATGAATGGATAAAGAAGATGTGGGACATATATACAATGGAACATTTCTCTGACATAAAAAGGAATAAAACTGGGTCATTTGTAGAGACGTGGATGAGCCTATGGAGTGTCATACAGAGTGAAGTAAGTCAGAAAGAGAAAAAGCAAATATCGTATACTAGTGCATATATGTGTAGTCTAGAAAAATGGTACAGATGAACAGGGTTGAAAGGCAGGAATAAACTCACAGATGTAGAGAACAAATGTATGGACACCAAGGGAGGAAACCAGGAGGGCAGTGGTGGTAGTGGGGTGAATTGGGATATTGGGATTTAGGTATATACACTAATATATATAAAATTGATAACTAATAAGTACTTGTATAAAAAAAAATTTAAGGCTTCGGAGCTCTCGTGGAAGCACACATGCTGTTCTGTTTTTAAATAGATTCTAAAACATAGAACCAATTTCCTTACTTCTCTTATCAATTTGCTGAAGATTTTGGCCTGGGTCACTAAGGGTTTTTTTTTTGTTTTTGTTTTTGTTTTTAGCTCTAAGAGTTCATGAAACATGGTACCCTTTAGTACCAAAAGAGGAGAAATCAGATTCATTATATTTTTGGGACAAACTAAATTTAGTTTTAACACCAGAAAACAGCCTAGAGTTCTTAAAAACTATTTTAAATCCCTAAATGCATTGCTATTTTTCCATCACTGTGACGAGTACATCAAGATTTATTCATACATAAACAAATATTTGATAAGTGAATGCAGTGTAACAGGTAGAGGTAATTAAGAAATACTCCCTACTCCCTAGAAGCTCAAATACTATAGGAGTGACTCAGAAATTCAAGTCATTAAAACTTGGTGGGAAAAAATTCTGAAAAAAAAGTAAGAGGCAACAAACTTGAAAGAGATTAAAATTGGTTGCCATAGGCCATCACGTGTTAGTGAAGGAACAACTGGAGCTGGGGTTTGAAAGATAAGTGGAACTTTACATCATACAAAGAGTGGAAATGTGATTCTATTCAGCAGAATAAGCACTTATATTGTTATGAAAAACTACACTATTTACTAGAAAACTACCAATAGTTTGCAATTCTTTATAATATAAGGAAATGTGTTGATTTAAGATCCAGAGGAAGACAGGGCCTAAGTCATAAAGGACATTTTACATCATGTTAAGGAGCCTGAATTCTACCCCATCAATGGATTCACACTACAGAATGGAGGGGTCTTACAAGGAAAATCATAATCGGATATCAACTTTAAATGTTGTTCTATACTTAGAATTTTTAGTAGTAAGAAAATTTCTAAAACAATAAATATCAGTTTTTAAGAAAATGTTGCATGTTTGTTTCATCATATAAAGTCAATAAAATGAAAATGGTTATTTATATTTTTATGTGAAAGGTTGAGTGATCTTGGATATCATTTTAATAATAAGGCTTCAAAAATTAATTTCTATTCTAAAATACCCTAGAGTAGTATTAAAATACACAGAGGTATACAGCGCAAATGAACTTAAAAACCAAAGACTTTCATGATACCCAGGAAGGGATTTCTAACAACTTTTAAAAGTCCATAAATGAAAAACTGTTCAGAGATTATTTTATTTTCAAAATCTTAAAGCTTATAATATTCTAGTTCTGCAACTAAACTCTAAGTGGAAATGTTCTAATCAATAATTTTAAGACCTCTATAAGAAGAGAGATGATTTATTTGGCAATTGAACTTGTGTTCAATTATGGATGCCTAGGATTTTCCTTTACAACTGGGGTCTTTTAAACTTCAAACCTCATGTCATCTTTGATAAATAACTGTGCTCTCCTTGAATTTAAATTATAATTCAGATACTGTATATTGACTAGAGTGGTTTCCCTTAGTTAGTGAGATCAATGTCTGGAAGGGGCACAAAAGGGTCTTTTTGGATGCTGATAATGATCCATTTCCTGTCTGCTCATTGGTTCCACAGCTATGATCACTTGTAACAATTCACAAGCTGCACACGATATATATACTTTTTTTTTTTTTTTTTTTTTTGCTGCACTGCACCGCTTATAGGATCTTAGTTCCCTAAGCAGGGATTGAACCTGCGCCATGGCAGTGAAAGTGATGAGCCCTAACCACTGGACAGCCAGCGAATTACCAATATGTACACATTTTAATGTATGTTTTATCTCTATGTAACTTTATTTATAAATATGGAGCAAATTCTAAAATCCTAACTAAGACAACACATCAATGAAACAAAGGCTGAGTTATTTTCAAACTATAGACTTGGCATTCCCATCTAGCTTCCTGCCTCTCTGGGTCTTGTATTTGTATCACAGGTGGGGATGGAGATAATTGCCTTTTTCTTCCTTACTTCCTTTTATTAAACTGTTGTTAAACTTTTACAGGTTTAGAGATTGGAGAATTGAACTCCCTGTTCAACTTCAGTAGTAATCTATTATTTAAAACATATTAGGACATGTTAAAATGGAAAAAAAAAAAAAAAGCCATTTCTTTAGCAAAACAAGTTGACCTTCAAAAGTATCTTTAGAATATGTTAGGAGGATAATTGTCCTTTTAAAGCAAATTTGTCTTTTTTGACAAAGTGTAGCTTCTGGATCAGTGAAATAGGAAGGGGACATGTTGCATATCAGCCTGATCAGCTGAGCCAACCTTGGATATCAATGGGGATTCTTCGAGGAATATGTCGGGAGCAAAGCCAAGAGAGCTTGTTTTAGCATAAGTAACAAATATTTAGAGAACTCTTTCCTGACAGTTAATTATCATCTTCTCTGGTAAATAAAACAAAAAAGCACAAAACATACTTACTAAACCCTAGGCTTACCTGTATCACACCTCATTACAATAGTTGATGTGAGGGAATTTCCTGGTGGTCCAGTGGTTAGGATTCTGGACTTTCACTACCAGGGGCCTGGGTTTGATCCCAGGTCAGGGAACTAAGATCTCACAAGCCATGTGGCAAGGCCAAAAAGAAAAAATAATAGTAATAGTAAAATGATTTTAAAAAATGGTTAGTTGATATGGTTGATTGACTACACTTTATTAACCTTGAGCTGATTAAGATCAATAATCTTAGAATCACCTATCTTTGTATCCCCAATGACTAAACCAATGTTTATGTTAAAAGAAAAAAATGAAGTAATTAATGCAGCAGAACAATGTTTTTCAAAGTGTCCAAGAGTTATTCTTCACAGAAATCACCCTAGTTGTTGATAAAATCATATTTGAGAAATTTCTAAGGCTTGGTTATCACAAATCATTTTTCCTTTATTTAACAGGTTCCCTGAGTGCCTAAAATTTTTAGTAGAGACTCTCTTCAGGGTGTTTTACCCAGACATTCACAGGTAAAATATAAATGTGTAAAATTTGAGGATATAATAGATACTAGTTGAAGCTCAAGTATTTCTCTTTCTTTGGGATCTTTTTTAACATACAGGACATGCTCCCTAGTTACCATGTCTGTGTACAATAATTGCAACGGCCTGGTTAAAAGATATTGATCCAAGGGTGTGACCTATACCAACCTGGACCAGTCAGATTCTTTTCCTTGATAATTTGAAACTTAAACAAAGAAATACAGAGATTAAAAATTGTTGGGGTGATTTTGTCTTATGACCAACACTGTAAAGACTAAGACTGGATATTTTTCCAGGGCTTGGCTGTATAATTTTTCCTTTACTTCTATGAATTACCCCATATCCTTCTAAGAAAGCCCCTTTTAAGCTCATCTTGAGCAAAGTTTATTTCTTGTAATATTTATTATCAACCAAAGCTTCATGAGAGTAGGAGAATAAAGAAGCAAGCTCAAAACTGATACAGGGCATAACTGAATATCTCAAATTTTTTCAATGAGACAGAGACCCATCAAGTTCTCAAGCAAAATATTGGCAGGTTCATACCTGAGGAATGGAGATGAACCAATGGTAAACTGAGTTTTACTAAAACTACATCTCTTTTCAAATACTGCTAAATCCTGGATTAGATGCAGATAATTACCCCTTTACCCTATGTGCCTAACAGAGGAAAGAAAGAACCATTCCTGGGGAAAATTAAATCAATCCCAGCATCTTCTGTTGCACCAAAGGTAAACTGAGTTTTACTAAAACTACATTTCTTTTCAAACACTGCTAAATCCTGGATTAGATACAGATAATTACCCCTTTACCCTATGTGCCTAACAGAGGAAAGAAAGAACCATTCCTGGGGAAAATTAAATCAATCCCAGCATCTTCTGTTGCATACAATAAAAATTTATGAGGCATGTGAATAAAAAGGAAAATATGACCCTTGACCAAGAGATAAAATAGACAATAAAAGCAAACCCAACATAGATTTAGTTATTAGAGTTAGCACACAAGGACTTTAAAATAAATATAATAAATATTATAATAAAATAAATAAAGAGGTAAAGAGGGTAAAATGGGTGAAAGATTGAAGAGGTTCTACAGAAAATTTGAATCTCAATAATCAAATGGATGTTCTAATTTTAAAGCACCCAAAATATCTGCAATTAGAAGAAATTTGGAGAACCTAAAAGCAGATTGGACAATGGAAGATATGTTATTAAACTTGAAGACAGAACAACAAAGATAAGCATGGAAGGAAAAGGAAATAAAACATAATAAACACATGAGTCATAGTCAAGGAATCTACATAGTTATATTTGGAGTCCTAGAAAGAGTGAATGAGAGAGAAGATATATTTAATTGATGCCTGAGAAATTTCCAAAACTAAAGATATCTCACAGATTTTAAAAGCTCAATAAACCCAAAGCAGCACAAATACAAATAAAAGTTTACATAAGCTTATCACAGTCAATTATTATAATCCAAAGACAAAGAAAATAATAGAACAGAAGCTAGGTACAAAAAGAAACTTTACTTCAAGGAAGCAACAATAAAACTTATGGCTGACTTTTCAAAAAGCATAGCAAAAGACAGAAACAACATCTATAAAATGCTAAAAGATAAACAGTTAAGACAAAATTCTATATTCCCCCCAAAATCTTTTAATAATGAAGGCAAAATAAAACTGTTTTTAGAAAGACTAAAGCTGTATCTCAAGCAGACTCACACTATAAAAAATAAAGGAAGTTCCTCACACTGAAGAAAAATTATCCTAGATGAAAGTGTGGGACTGCAGAAAGGAATAAAAGCACTAGAAAGAGTAAATATATATACAAATAAAATACTATTGGTTACAATAATAGTAATGTAATAATAATGCAATGTTTTGTGAAGATTATGACACACATTTAAGTATATGTATGACAACCATAGCACAGAGGATAAAGAGGATAAATGGAATTAACCTACTGCGCATTTCTTTCATTATTTAGGAAGTAATAAAAAAGCTAATTTAAGGTTGCTGTAATGAAACAAATATGTATATTGTAATCTATAAATTAACCTCTAAAAGAAAAATGCAAAAGAGTGTATAAACTATATGATACTAGACTATATAAATTATAATAATCACATAAAAACTCAGCTGATCAAAAATAATGCAAGAGAGTAGGAATAAAGGAAAACAAATGTTGTTTCTATCACTTAATAACAAGATGTTTCTATCACTTAACAAGATGTTTCTTTTCTTGTTTATTTTTAAAGAAACAGACTAGTAAAGCATAAACTAATAAAAATGTTCACTTATGAGAATGTGTGGATGAAATGGAAGGAATATATACGAGAAGGAGACTTCTTGGAATGTATATCTTTAGAGTTTTGACTTTTGAACTGTGTAAATGTTTTACATTTTTAAAAAAGTAAAATTAAATTTAAAAACACAATAAAGCAAACTCTAATATTGTGCACTAACAGAAACAAATTAATATCAACTTTATAACATAATCACACAGAAAGTAAAGAATGAATTCAAATAACCTTTTAAAAGAGTCCTCTGACTATAAAGACTCAGTGAAACATGTTCTAGGAACAAAAGCAGCTGCACAATAAATCTCAAACTTTATTGAATAAATTTGCTTTTTGTAATGGTATTGATATCATGATTGTTAATCTACTTTGTCTACCTTGTAAGGTAAACTAAATAAGTAAATATACTGAATTTTTGAGAATCAAAATAAGAAAAGAGAGACCAAATTATAGAATGAAGAAAGATGAGGAAGAACCAGTTATCAATTGATTTGAATTAGAGGTGACAACCTATAATTAAGAAAATGTAATTAGGATTATGAATTTTCTAGTTTTTGTTTAAATCCTAAGTAGCAATGAACACACCTAACACTAGATCTTGGTGTTGAAATACCTTTGTCACTAAAACTAGGAATCTTTGGAGGAATGGAAGACACAAAGTTTGGGAGAAAGAAATTAAAATTGATCCTAGAATATTTTGTTGTCTCAGAATTCAAAGAAATAATAAATACATAGAGAAGACAAATGAGCAAAGCTGCTGGTTTGAAGAGGTTTCCAATAACCACCCTGGCAAAATTTAAGTAGTAAAAGAAAAAAAAACAACAGTGTGATATTGAAATAAAAACAGACACAAAAATCAATGGAACAGAATAGAAAGCCCAGAAATAAACCCACACATACATGGTCAACTAATTTATGACAAAGGAGTTGGGAATACTCAATGAGGAAAGAACAGTCTCTTCAATAAATGATGACAGGAAAACTGGACAGCCATATGCAAAATAATGAAAGTGGATGGCTATCTTATACCATACACAAAAATCAAGCCAAGATGGGTCAAAGACTTGAACAGAAAACCTGAAACCATTGAACTCTTAGAAGAAAACATGCACAGTAAGATCCTTGACATCAGTCTTGGTGATGATTCTTTGTATTTGACCCCAAAAACAAAGGCAAGAAAAGCAAAAATAAACAAGTAGAACTACATCAAACTAAAATGCTTCTGCACAGCAAAGGAAACCATTGACAAAAATGAAAAGGCAACCTACTGAATGGGGGAAAATATTTACAAATCATATATCTCATAAGGGGTTAATACCCAAAATATATAAAGAACTCATTCAACTCAATAGCAAAAAACAAACAGTTTGACTAATAAATGGACAGAAGTTCTGGATAGATATTTTTTCCAAAGAAAATATACAGATGAGCATCTATGAAAGATGCTCAACAGCACTAATCCTCAGGGAAATGCAAATCAAAACCACAAGATATCACCTCACACCTATCAGAATGGCTATTATCAACAAGGTAGGAAATAACAAGAGATGGTGAGAGTATGGTGATGAAGGAGCCCTTGTGCACAACTGGTGGGGATGTAAATTTGTACAGCTCTACATAAAACTGTATGGGGTTCCTGAAAAAGTTAAAAATGGAGCTACCATATGATCCAGCAATTTCACTTCTGGGTATTTATTTGAATAAAACTAAAATACTAATTTGAAAAGATACATGCACACAATAGCAAATATATGGAAACAATATCATTGAAGGATGAATGGATAAAGGAGATGTTTATACATACACACACAACAGCAGAATGCTAGTCAGCCTTAGAAAGAATGAAATCATTCCATTTATGACAACATGGGTGGACATTGAGGGCATTATGCTAAGTGAAATAAATCAGATGAAGAAAGACAAATACTGTATGATGACACTTATACATGGCATCGTACAGTATTTTTATAACAACAACAAAAACCACGCTCATGGGTACAGAGAACAAATCGGTTGTTGCCAGAGGCAGGAGTGGATGAAATGGGTGAAGTGCGTCAAAAGGTACAAACCTCCAGATATAAAATAAAGTCATCAGGCTGTAATGTACAGTTTGGTGACTACAGTTAATAATATTATATTGCATATTTGAAAGTTGCTAGGAGAATATATCTTAAAAGTCCTCATCACAAGAAAATGTTTTGTAACTATTAAAAAAAAAAATAATGGGCTTCCCTGGTGGCGCAGTGGTTGAGAATCCGCCTGCCAATGTAGGGGACACGGGTTCGTGCCCCGGTCCGGGAAGATCCCACATGCCGTAGAGCGGCTGGGCCCATGAGCCATGGCTGCTGAGCCTGCGCATCTGGAGCCTGTGCTCCGCAACGGGAGAGGCCACACAGTGAGAGAGTCCCGCGTACCGCAAAAAATAAAAAATAAAAAAAAATAAAATAATAAAAAAAAAAAAAGTAATGTATAATTTCACACTGAATAAATAAAAATCCATGAATCTATAATGGTATTTTAAAACATAAACACTTCTATTTTTACAAAAAGGAATGCAAGGCAATAATTGTAGGAGGAACTATTGAATTAGAAAATTTTCATTTTATGTTTCCAAATGTAATAATTCATTCAGGCAAAGATCATCCATGTATGCTAAAACTATGACATAAAATTGTGATGAAGGGGTACATTCACATAGTTTCAAGATGTCATTCTACTCATTACTTATCAATAACAAAGAAAAAAATATGCCTTTAGAATTGATGTCTGTCAAATCCCATCTTACCCAAGTAAATCAAACTCACCAATAATAGGACAAACTGACATCATAAGCCCTTTTGTATGATGAAATGGGAAATGTGCATCATTTCCTGTGTAATGTTTTTACCAATATATTTAATGTATTCAAGAGGAAGCCATCATACAAAACAAAATCCTGAGACATAGGACAATTGTTTTGGACTTGTAAAAATGTGAACGTTATGAAAGATAAATCAAAAGGCTTTATAGAATAAAGGTGTCTCAAGAACTATGATACCAAATGTACTACATGATCCTTGTTTAAATGCTGAATTGGGACAACTGGAGATATTTGAATATGGATTGAATATTACATACATTATTGTACCACTGTTAAATATCTTGAGTATTATAATGTGACCATGTAGGAGATTGTCCTTGTTCTTAGGAGCCACATGTTGAAGTGTCATAACATAAGCCACTTATATTCAAATGGCTCATAAAAAATATATATATGTGTGTGTGTATATGTGTGTGTATGCATGTATGTATCTATCTATCTATCTATTTCTATGTAGACAGACAAAGCAAATATAGCAAAATGTTAATAACCAGTGAATCTAAATCAAGCGTTGACAAACTTTTTCTCTAAAAGGCCAGATAGTAAACAAGTTAGGCTCTGTGGTCCATGTGGTCTCTGTTACAACTGCTACACTGTCATTACAATGTAAAAACAGCCAATAAAAAAATACATAAATGAATGGGCATAGCTTTGTTCTTAAAACTTTACTTATAAAACAGGTAACAAGCTGGAATTTTCCATGGAACTGTATGTGGTTTGCAGACCCCTGATCTAAGTGAGTATTTATAAAGGTGTTCATTTTACTTTCTTGTAGGATTGAAAATAGTCAAAACCCCGCAAAAAAGTGGAGGGAGGCAGGATTCTGTTAGAACAAAAATTATTTACTTGATGTTATACATTAGAAAAGTGGGAACAGTCTTTATTAATAAGTTATTTATACTTTAATTGCTGTGATGCCAATTGCCCTTCTCAGCAAGATAAAGAAAAGAAGGTTAGAGACGATTTAGATCCAGGTCATTAGATACAAACAAAATAAATTTGATTACTTAGATTACACGTGAACTCACAAACCTCGTCGTACTTTTAACACACCACATACATACTCTATGAACATTAGCTTTTTCCTTGAAGACTTTTTAAAAATTAAGCTGCCTCAGCAGATGTGATTCATATACAAAAAAGCAAATGCTTGTTCCATCACTGTTCTATTCTCTTTCTCTTTATAATTTAATGATTATCACCTGGTTTTAGTTTTGCAAGTAATTTTTACTTCATTTTCTTTGCTTATTAGTTTTTTAAAATGTAATTTTATATACTTAGTATTATCCACTCACATGTATATGTGTAACTAGACAGATAGATACAGATATAGACAGGTGAGAGATAGAGGTAGAGATAAAGGTAAAGGTATACTTTGTCACCTGGCACTAGATCCTTGAGAAATTTCCCAGAGAATAGCTACATTTGACTAAACTGTAGGAGAAGGTAGGGAAGGCTTCAGAGGATGACAAGCATTGAAACTTTCTAGGGCTACATGAAGACATTAAGAGATAAGCAAGTATCTCAAGAAAGAGAAAGATGCTCTCAGCACAATTTCTCTTTTAAAACAGAAAATTTGGTATCTGAGATAGATCAGAAGGGCTCATAGTGAGTTTGCTTTTTTTTAGGAAATGGAAATGCTCTCGAGTACTGTTGAGTTGTCCTCTATATAAAGAAAGAATTAACTAATGCGGGTTTTAGAAACATCTCAGTTACTGCAGACATAACTTCTATATCAAGAAAATCTGCATGCAAACCCAATTCAACAGATACATCTGACAGGGAAACAATGAAGAAAGAGGTTAGACAACAGTGATGGGGATATTATCGAAAGACAAGGCAATGTGGAGTAATGTTTGTCAGATAGTGTAGTCTCACACTCTTGAAGTAACTCAAACTGCATCCTCTTTTTTTGTTGTTTTTTTTTTGCTGTACGCGGGCCTCTCACTGCTGTGGTCTCTCCCTTTGCGGAGCACAGGCTCCGGACGCGCAGGCTCAGCAGCCATGGCTCTCGGGCCCAGCCGCTCTGCGGCATGTGGGATCTTCCCGGACCGGGGCACGAACCCCGTGTCCCCTGCATTGGCAGGCGGATTCTTAACCACTGCGCCACCAGGGAAGCCCAAACTGCATCCTCTTTGGCAACAGGGTAGTCTTTTAAAACTGTGTGTTATTTTAAAATATAAAATAATATGATTTAGTTGCAAGAGAATCGAAAATAGTTATCTATAATCTTCCCAGATGCACAGTACTATTGTTGTCATCTAATACAATTCATCTCTGCATTTGTTTTACTTCAGAAATTATACAACACATAAAATTTTATATCTTGTTTTTTTTTCTATTACACTGTAAGTATTTTATTTTAAAGGCCTACCAATGTGAATGGACTTTTTCATTTATTCAAAATGTATTTTTGAAAGTCTTCTCTGTGCTAGGTACATTGGAGACATATTCTAGAGAGAAACATTATCTTCATTCTGTTGAAGCCAATTTCCTGAAGGATCTTATGGAACTGCCTCTAATTTTAATAAAATAATTATCATCTGACATAAAGTTATGAAGTTTTAAATTTCTACAAATATATTTATCTAACAGGTAAATCATAATAAAATAATATGTTGTCCGTGAGTACTATATTATTTGCAACTGCATTTGATTACCAGGGGAAATATTCATGTTCTCTAATCACAGATGATATTCAAGATGCTAGTAAAATTATTCAGAGTAATAAAAACCTAGGTGCCTAGAGGTTGTTTTTTGACAGATAGAAATGTACTTGAACTATTTTATCTTAATATTATGTGGTATTTGGCTCTGGGCTACTGTCATTTAATGTAACCAGAAAAAGCACAAGCCTTTGCCCTCGACATCTGATCACCTACAGGTAAGTAGAGATGAGTCATTTTCAAATGTTTTCAAAACCTCTTATTCCATATCCTTCTTGAGCCTTCTCTATGACATATATGTCAGAAGGAAATAAGAAAGAAAAAAGAAAAGAAAGAAAGAAAGAAAGAAAGAGGCACATTCTCTTCTATATGTGTCCTTTATATTAAACACTTCAGAAACCTTAGGTCCTCTCTTTTTCACAGTATATCAGATAATTGGAGAGGCTAAAGAGTCACATAAGCTTGGTAGCCCAATAAAATATGATAAAGTTCACTAACAAAATGTTAATGCAAGTTCGTGTGCCAGATGCACAGTGAAGCCAAACAAACTGAAACATCCAAATTTGGAGCTGGAGTAGAGAAAGGTTTATTGCAACCCCATGCAAGGAGATGTGGCTCATGCCCTAAAAAGCCTCGAGCTCCCCTAATGGTTTCAGCCAAGCATTTTTAAAAGCCAGGTGAGGGAGGAGGTCACAGGGTATGTGATCAGATCTTGAACAATTCTCTGACTGGCTGATGATGAGGGAACAGGGTAGTGTCACAGGGGTTAACTTTATCAGTCCTTAGGCTCCAGGAGGCCTGGGGCTATGTGCTCCTGGTCATCAGGTAGTTAACATCTTCCATTTGGTGGGGGGTTTTCACATCTGTAAAACAACTCAGGAAATTTGCATCAAATACTATTACCTAGGTACTTCAGAGAGGAGCTAAACCAGAGAATATGGGGAAGGGCCCATAGGGTCCTCCTCAGTTATAACGAAGAAATGCCAAAAAATCACAGAATTAAAAGTGTTCTGAGATTTTAATCCTTTCTGTAAAATCAGAGTATTTAAACTATAGAATAGCCTAAATAAGTTATAAAATATAGTTTGATCCTATAGTCCCTACTGGAGAATTGGCAAATGTTCCCAGTGTTTAAATCTCAGGGTGGGACCTGATGCTGATGGCGTCAGGATGATTTCAGGTGGTGTGGGGACATTGGAGTAGACTGGAGTGAGAAGTTTGTTCTTTTTCTCTTTAATCCTGATTATTTTAAAGTTTTCATGTATTTTATGTTTTTTAAACAACTGTTCCTCAGTTTTTCCACCAGAAAAGCTAGCATCAGCCTCAGTTTGTTAAGCAAAAATATCTATCTGAAATATAGGTTTTTTAAAATTAAAGTGTATTTGATTTACAATGTTATATTAGTTTCAACATAATGTACAACATTCATGTATAACATAATGATTCAATATTTTTATAGATTATAATCCATTTAAATTTATTGTAATGTATTGGTTATAGTCCCTGTGCTGTACATTACATCCTTGTATCTTATTTATTTTATGCCTAGTAATTTGTACCTCTTAATCCCCTTCACCTGTCATGCCCCTCCCCCTCCCCTTCTCCTGCCTGGTAATACTAGTTTGCTCTCTGTATCTATGCTTCTGTTTCTGTTTTGTCATATTCATTTGTTTGTTTTATTTTTTAGATTCCACATATAAGTAAAATGAAACGTAATGATATTTTAAATTGTATTTGCTTTATGCTTATCATCTATATGTAACAAATGAAAAAGATACACTTTTAAAAATTAATATAAGTAAATTTACTAAAAATGATAAATCAATTCAGAGAAAAATACTGTCAATATAGTAAATGTAATATGTGAAAATGGCAAAAATCAGAAAATGTATTGTAATACAGAGATATGGAAAATTATAGCAGTGGCATGTGTATGAGTAAACTTTAGGAAACACTGGCTTAAACCTGAGCTGTTTTATAAGGTAGCCACTACCCACATATGCCTATTGGGCATCTGAAATATGGCTGGTCCAAATCGAGATGGTCTATAAATGTAAAATACACACTGATTTCAAAGACATTTTTATATTGATTACATGTTATAATAAGATATTTTGAATGTTTTATATTAAGTGGATATTTTATTAAAACTGATTTCATCTTTTCCTTCTTCAATTTTTTAAAAAATATCGTTGGCTACAAGAAAATGTAAAATTACACAAATGATTCATGTTGTACCTCTACTGGATAGCACTAGCCTAGACAATGACTCCTCAGCGTTCTAGGAACTACATAATCTTTTGTTCATTTAGTTCTGTCATGCTTAAAAATCTTTTATGACTATCCTATAATATTTCTCTGTAAAAAATGTCTTTTATAAAACAAAATCTTAGAAATTCCCAGATCTTAAGACTTGGAGTGTAAAAATCTTTTTCTTCTGCATTGAACTATCATGATACTTATTTGTAAATAGCTGATAAAATAAATACATAAGAAATATGTTTAAATAAACAATAAAATGTTATTGGAAATACGTCTCTTAACGAGATGGGTGTGTCTATTTCATTTCCACTTTTTAAATATATACATAAAAACTTCTTCCCGTATAAAGCAGATAAGAAGTGTTTTGACAATGGTGCTTAATACTTTGAACCCTTTCTAAGTCACATTAGAAAAAGCACAGTTATCTATAATCAAAATAATGTTTATTAATTTGTCAGCAAAAGACTCAATTTGATTGTCCTTTAGCTTTATTTAAAAAGAAGTATTGAAAAAACAGTGAGTTATGAAACGGAGCAGGACCCTGTTTCAGGCACTAAATCCAGACTCTACAGATAAAAGTTAAAACAATGCTGAGATAAACATAATATAGTCCATAGATTACAGTTGATCCTTGAACACCATGGGGTTAGGGGTACTGACCAGACCCTCCACGTGAAACCAAGCAGGATGCTATGAAGCTCCTGTGTACGAAAGTCTTTCTATGTTCCCTGTTTCTTGTTTGTAGGGAATAGGCTTCAGCCTCCATGGCCTTCCCTGAGTTCCAAGACAGGTTCAAACACTTGCTAATCAGGGAAGAGGGGGGGATGCAGAGAAAAAGGAGGAGTAGCCAAGGAGCAATAGTGCAGCCTTGGGGCAGGGTGCTGGTTCCACCTCAAGGGATACTCATAACAATATCTTTGAGCTCTTTATAGAACTAAAACCCACAATAAATGAAAATGTTAGCATTCTTCATTCCAGATTAAAGGAACCAGAGAAGCTCTTCAAGAGACCACCTGAGGCCAGATTAAAGGAACCATAGAAACTGATCAGACCACCTGAAGCCAGATTAAAGGAGTGTAGGCCCTTCACACACCCTGATCCTTATCAACAACCCTGCCCTTGAACCATTGTTATAAAACTCCTCACCAAATTCCCCCAGGTGGGTCACACAGTTTTTGAGGCAGGAGCCCACTATATCCCCCTTTGCCTGGCAAAGTAATAAAGCTATTTTTTTTCTTATTCACCCATAACTGTGTCTCGGCACTGGTGCACAGAGGCCGAGTTTTTGGCATCAGTTACAAATGTAGGTGCATTAGAGTCTTGTCCTTTTGTTTAGTGTTTCAGGTATTTTTTTCACCCTTGGCCTTTCTACCTTTTTTGTAAGGTTAAGGCTGGTCTAAGGAGGTTCTTTATCTTTGATGAAGGGCCACATAGGAGACTGTGACAGGGAGACTATGCATGAGGCTTCCATATCAGAAGTGATCCCAAGATCAATTTTAGGAAAAAGTTCATAAGGAATACAAAGATCTGGAAAATTTTTAACTTTAAAACTTTCACCTGGGTTTCCCTGGTGGTGCAGTGGTTGAGAGTTCACCTGCTGATGCAGGGGACACAGGTTAGTGCCCCGGTCCGGGAAGATCCCATATGCTGCAGAGCAGCTAGGCCTGTGAGCCATGACCATGGAGCCTGCACGTCTGGAGCCTGTGCTCTGCAACAGGAGAGGTCTCAACAGTGAGAGGCCAGCGTACCGCAAAAAAAAAAAAAAAAAAAAAACAACAACAACAACCTTTCATCTGCCTGCCACTTGAAAAGTGTTTGTGTACAGATATTCCAGTTTAGAAACCTCATCTCTAGACTGGTTTCCTTCCCAAATCACTGAAAAAATGAATGAATGAGGAAATGAGGAAAGAAATTCATTGTTGCCTTCATTTACTAATCTATATGAAATTTTTACCATAAACTTTACTTGATTCATATACTTAAAAGTATGTTCATCTCTGAATACTCTTAATACTCTGTCTTTATAATTCTTATTGTATTTATCACTTTTTACCCAGATTATAATTATTTTCAGACATGTATTATCCTTGTACTACAAGAAAGTTAGCTGTGGGTTTGAACCATTTGTAACTCATCTATCTTTATTTAGAGTCCACCTTATTCATGAATTCATGAATTAATTGAGACAATAGGTAAACATTTTGCAAAAAACAAAAACAGATTGTTTAGGAACTTTTAATTTTTGTTCTCTTTTGAAACTAAATTTGAAATAAAGGAAAAGACTCATATATGCAGTGATATATACTGGATTCCTTTTATCAAGCTGTGGTTAAAATGATACACTAAAAATAATATTATTACTTACCTTAACATCTTATGCCAGAGTAATACATTTATTACAGTTGAGGTACCTACACTGACACATTACTATTACCCAAAGTCTGTAGTTTACAGTAGGATTCAGTCTTGGTGTTGTACATTCCAAGGGTTTTGACAAATGTATAATGATACATATGCACTCTAATAGTATCATACAGAACAGTTTCAATGCCTTAAAAAACCTGTGCTCTGCTTATTCATCCCTGCTTCCTCCCTGACTCCTGGAAACCACTGATCCTTTTACCATCTCCATACTTATGCCTTTTCCAGAAAGTTAAATTGTTGGAATCCTATAGTATGTAGACTTTTAAGATTACTTCTTCCACTCAGTAATGTGTATGTATGTATCTTCTATGTTTTTCCATGACTTGATAGCTCATTTATTTTTATCAGTGAATAACATTCCATTGTCTGAATGTACACAGTTTATTTCTCCATTCACTTACTGAAGGGCATCTTGGTGGCTTCCAAAGTGTATCATTTATGAATAAACCTTCTGTAAACATCCCTAAACAGGTTTTTGTGTTTTGTCCATATAAAAGTTTTCAAATTGTTCAGGTAAATATCAAGGGTTACAATCATTATATAATATGGTATGAGTATGTCTAGTTTTGTACAAAACTGCAAAACTGTTTTCCATAGTGGCTGTACCATTTTTTATTCCCACCAGCAGTGAATGAGAGTTCCTGTTGCTCCACATCCTAGTCAGCATTTGGCATTGTCAGTGTTTTGGATTTTTACCATTCTAATAGATGTATAAAAAGTATCTCATTGCTGTTTTAATTTGTAATTCCCTAGTAACATATAATATTGAACTTGTTTTCATATACTTATTTACCATTTTTTATCTTCTTTGGTGATATATCTATTTGCCCAATTTTCAGTTGGATTGTTTGTTTTCTCATTTTGGGGTTTTAAGAGTTCTTTGTGTACTGTGGATAACAATCATTTATCATTTGCAAATATTTTCTCCCAGTCTGTAGCTTGTCTTATCATTCTACTGCCAACATTTTTAATTTTTTTTCCACACTATTGCAGTTGCATTGTAGTAGCTGGTACAGGAATTTGAGATCCTGAGAGAATGTTCCTAGATTATATCTAAACTGTCTTCCAACTCTTAACACCTTAAGAAGTGTATTTTTCAAATGGAATTTTGACATCAATAACTTATCACAAAGTGTATCAATATGAATAAAAACTAGCAACTCATGGGCATGTAAAAGCATTTAATAGCCTGTTGAGTTTTTCAAGATTTTTTAAGAAAACAAAATTATAACAAACATCCTTCCCCCAAGTATTAGTACATTATTAGATCCTAGCATGCAATTAACCATAAGGTACACAACTTGACTAACAAGAACAGTCTGGGCTAAAGAAAGTCTATGGTTTGACAGATGATTGTAAATTTTTCAGGTTGTCATTATTAAACTGTGAAAAATAAGAATACTATGAATAAAATCAGAATGTCCTATTTAGTTTTCTGAATGTTCTTCTCAGTGATGAAGTGTTGGTTCTACCTAAGAAACAGAATGGGACTTAATAAAAGTATTTTGTGAAATAAAGGGTAGTAGAATAATTATGTTTGATTGTTGGTTTTTTTCTAAGTAAGATCTCTACCTATACTTTTTTATAGGTCCCTTCTGATCATATGATTGAAAGCCACACAGATAGGCACATCAGTTTTGTATTATTTGCATAGATTAGCATAACCTTTTCACAGGCCATTTTCTATTATTTTCTTGACAATATAAATACCAAAGACTATTAACATAAGAAGAAACTTAAGGAAAGGCAGATTGCATCTTGTCACAAATCAAAGTACAATGAGTGAGCTTAAGACATTTCTCTCTGCTGAGATCAGAGTTGTCCCTTTAAGTAAACACATAAAGAATGGTCTGTTCACCAGACTTGCTGTGGTTAAGACTTTTGAACATTTACACAGCAGCTTAGGTAAATTTCAGCATTGTCACCCATTCTCAAGGTATCTAAACTTTACAGTTTTGCAGATCTTATAGAAGTACTTTCATTAACTCCTTCAAGTATATTTTTTTACATAAGAAAGAAACGATGCTCAAATCACCTATTATAGAATTATAATTTTTTTCCTTAATAAAGAGATGTTTGGAATTATTTAAGCTATGTATTATGTAAAAAGAAGAAATAACAACTCTAGCAATTCTAAAATTTAATATAGCCAGAAGTAAAATGGAAAGAAACAGTTGTGTTTTTTTTTTTTTTTTCCTGTGATGTATGTGACAGAAATAACATCTGCTAATACCAAAGTTTCTGGGAGCAACTCTTTTTTATATTACTTATCACATTGTATATTAGTTTTGTAGGGCTATGTAACAAATTACTACAAACTGTATAGCTTAAAATGTCCCAAATCAGGATGTCATTGGGACCATGTTCTCTCTAAAAGCTCTAGGATAGAATCTGTTCCATGCCTTTCTCTTAGCGTCTGGTGTTGAAGACAACAGTTGATATTCTGTGGTTTGTAGATACATCACTCAAATCTCCTCCACCTCCTTTACATGGAGTTCTTGCTGTATCTCACTTTGTTTTCTCTTCATATAAGAACACCAGTTGTATTGGATTAGGGTCCACTCTAATTAAGTATGATCTTATCTCACCTGACAACATGAGCAAAGATCTTATTTTCAAATAAGAGATCTCAAGAAGGTCATGAATTTTGGGTCTATCTTATTCAATTCAGTAAAAAACATAATATATGAACTTTGGATACAGATCAATATAAATCTGAGTTCTGACTCTACTTAGCTATATAATCTAAGACAAGTTATTTAATCTTTCTAATTATATATCAGTCTCTTTATATATAAGAGGATTAAAATAAATACTTTGCCAGGTTTCTTTAAAGTTTAGAAATGATAATTGTAAATTGTCAAATAACTCTCTGACACATAGAGGACTCTAAAATATCAACTGTTATTATTTTTATAATTATTGTTTAAAGGATCACAGAAGCTGCTTTCTATTATGAATACTTAATTGTTAGAGTAGAATTCTAGAAAAGAAATACAAATCTTTACCAAAACATATGTAGAATTTTGTAAAAGTGTTACACTACTGCCTTGATGTTAAAATATAATCACTTTTCCTTCAGCCTGCTAACAGTGTACTTCTCAGATTCAGGTGACTTGGTGGGAGGTAGGTAGGAATACAGTGTCCATAGGGTTGATCTTGATGACAATACATTTTATAGTGCTTTACACCACTTCAAAAGAACTCTTCTACCCTCCTCTTTTTCTCTTT